>NW_019392554.1:494-1494 GCF_000671375.1 Centruroides sculpturatus
AACTCTACGACGGAAAAGTGACGAATCGAAAGTATCGTGAGCGCGTATTATGATGTATGCACAGGCATACATGGATTAGAGCGATAGAGGTAAGAGAAGGGAAGAGCAAAGACGAGCGCTTAAAAAGAAGGATAGGCACGATCAGACCCTCAGATGTGCGACGATTCTCGAACGAATAGGTGTGTACGTGTGCTGATGTTTGTAATTATAAATTGTAAATACATGTGACTAATATTATTTTCTCTTTTATTTTGTGCATGTTACAAGTTATAAATAAATATAAACAAACAACATTAACTCGATAACATTAAATCTAAATACCAAAATGATTAATTTACTGTTTTTGTTATTTATTACTCCTGTTTTTAGGTATTCGGTATTCGGCCGAATAGTGATTAAATATTCGGTATTCGGCCGAATAGTGATTAAATATTCGGTATTCGGCCGAATAGTAAAAAATAGGCCGAATAGGCCGAATACCGAATATTAACCGAATATTCGTTACATCACTAATCGAAATTCATTTATCGGTCACATTAACATTAACATTTCCAAAATCTATAACATTACCAAAAAAAGGCAATAGTAAAAACGAGAAGGACCCTCCAATAAAACGGGGGACCGATGACGATCGTCGTCATCGAAAGTTCGCCCTCTCTAAACTCTTTCTGCCTCGGGACTAGAATTCGCGAAAATAGTTACAATACCCTTAGTTTTAATATACAGAAATGATTGCCAATAGTTATAATGTAAAATATCCCTTATAAATCCTGAATAATATGTATGATTATTCACTGTAAATACTATTTTATGATAAATAAACGGGTAATTATATTTATATTGATCCTTGGCTGAATGAACTTCTTTAAATCTCTTCAACCGCCTTCATCCCGGATCCGACCGTCTACAAAGGTACGGTCGGATCCGTAACAGTAACAAAGGTACGGTCGGATCCGTAACCAAACAAAAATGGCGATAGTAAACGTTTACGCTGGCGCGT
>NW_019392555.1:0-5968 GCF_000671375.1 Centruroides sculpturatus
TACACATAGCAAGAACAACGCTCTTCTGCTAACAGTGGCGCCAACTAGCGGCAAATATTGTCTCTAGCTAAGTTTGAACTATTAGTCGAAAGACCAGTTATTCTACCGACTCAGGTGCGTGCCAAAATACCCTACTTTTCTTTTTAATTTTGAAAGTAAATAATAAGACATTTCTTTCTTTAACCCTTTATTTAAACGTTTCTAAACAAGACAAAATATTCTCTATCGATAAGTTAAATGCATTTCTAAACATTCTTAATTTTACTTTTCCGGCTCTTATATTTATATATACATAACAAGAGAAAGCATTGAAATCGTGTCAAATTTGACCCAGAGAGTTTTTTTTTTGTTTGTAAATCTCCTCGTTTTGAAAACCTCGTTTTTGTTTTGAAACCTCCTGAACCTAAAAACGTGAAAAAAGGAAAAGATATTCTGTGTATGTGTGTTGGCATCTATAAAAAATGAAATTTGGCATGATAGCTTATGTATTAGGAGCATTGATGCTATTAACTTTTGGTGGTACCTTTAACAACAAAACTTTAATAGCATCAATGCTCCTTATTATTATTTAATAACATCATAGCACCTTAATATTAAAGGAGTGTGGATATAGAAGGTGTCATGTGTCATATCCGAGAGGTCGGACTTAATGAAGATGTTATTCGTTTATTAAAATTTACAATTTATTAAAAATCATCACTACCCTCAAAATTGACGGCCGGATGGCCGAGCGGTCAAGGTGGCAGCCTACCGCTCTGGGGGACCTGTCGGGTCAAGGAAACCCCAGGAATTTTTCGGGGGTGGTCCGTTCGAATACTATTTCACACGCGAATACGTTGTTACACGCGAATTTTATTTAATTATAAGTTTTGTGCATTTTATCCACAATTGCGAGGTTCTGTGTGGAATCTACATTGTATTTACTGCTGTTTACTAACATTTTCTGTATTCATTTTTCTGCATGTAGTCCTGTGGAACTGATGTCATTTCTTCATGGTATCTACAATGTACTCTTGCTGCTTGCATATATCAACATGTATTATCTTATCCTGTATGTAATTTATGGACTTTGTCTTCTATATGCAGTTCTGCATGTAATCTACAATGTACTCACTGCTGTTCACTTATGTTCTTTTTCCTGTATTCATTTTCTTCTACTCGTAATTTTGTGGATTTGATGTCGCGCGAATACTTTGTTTTACTAAAGTATAGTATAATTTAATTTTATTTAATTATAATTTTATGGATTTTATCCATTAACTTAAAGTTCTGCATGGAATCTACAATGTACATACTGTTGTTTGTTTACATTTCCTGTATTTTATTTCCTTGGTAGTGCTCATAGCGGAGCCAAGGTATGCATTTATGCCTCCGTAAATAAATTGAATTGAATTGAATTGAATTATAGTGTGAAAGTGTGCTAAATTAGAATTCACCACAAAGGCAGACANAAAAAAAAAAAAAAAAAAAAAAAAAAAAAAAAAAAAAAAAAAAAAAAAAAAAAAAAAAAAAAAAAAAAAAAAAAAAAAAAAAAAAAAAAAAAAAAAAAAAAAAAAAAAAAAAAAAAAAAAAAAAAAAAAAAAAAAAAAAAAAAAAAAAAAAAAAAAAAAAAAAAAAAAAAAAAAAAAAAAAAAAAAAAAAAAAAAAAAAAAAAAAAAAAAAAAAAAAAAAAAAAAAAAAAAAAAAAAAAAAAAAAAAAAAAAAAAAAAAAAAAAAAAAAAAAAAAAAAAAAAAAAAAAAAAAAAAAAAAAAAAAAAAAAAAAAAAAAAAAAAAAAAAAAAAAAAAAAAAAAAAAAAAAAAAAAAAAAAAAAAAAAAAAAAAAAAAAAAAAAAAAAAAAAAAAAAAAAAAAAAAAAAAAAAAAAAAAAAAAAAAAAAAAAAAAAAAAAAAAAAAAAAAAAAAAAAAAAAAAAAAAAAAAAAAAAAAAAAAAAAAAAAAAAAAAAAAAAAAAAAAAAAAAAAAAAAAAAAAAAAAAAAAAAAAAAAAAAAAAAAAAAAAAAAAAAAAAAAAAAAAAAAAAAAAAAAAAAAAAAAAAAAAAAAAAAAAAAAAAAAAAAAAAAAAAAAAAAAAAAAAAAAAAAAAAAAAAAAAAAAAAAAAAAAAAAAAAAAAAAAAAAAAAAAAAAAAAAAAAAAAAAAAAAAAAAAAAAAAAAAAAAAAAAAAAAAAAAAAAAAAAAAAAAAAAAAAAAAAAAAAAAAAAAAAAAAAAAAAAAAAAAAAAAAAAAAAAAAAAAAAAAAAAAAAAAAAAAAAAAAAAAAAAAAAAAAAAAAAAAAAAAAAAAAAAAAAAAAAAAAAAAAAAAAAAAAAAAAAAAAAAAAAAAAAAAAAAAAAAAAAAAAAAAAAAAAAAAAAAAAAAAAAAAAAAAAAAAAAAAAAAAAAAAAAAAAAAAAAAAAAAAAAAAAAAAAAAAAAAAAAAAAAAAAAAAAAAAAAAAAAAAAAAAAAAAAAAAAAAAAAAAAAAAAAAAAAAAAAAAAAAAAAAAAAAAAAAAAAAAAAAAAAAAAAAAAAAAAAAAAAAAAAAAAAAAAAAAAAAAAAAAAAAAAAAAAAAAAAAAAAAAAAAAAAAAAAAAAAAAAAAAAAAAAAAAAAAAAAAAAAAAAAAAAAAAAAAAAAAAAAAAAAAAAAAAAAAAAAAAAAAAAAAAAAAAAAAAAAAAAAAAAAAAAAAAAAAAAAAAAAAAAAAAAAAAAAAAAAAAAAAAAAAAAAAAAAAAAAAAAAAAAAAAAAAAAAAAAAAAAAAAAAAAAAAAAAAAAAAAAAAAAAAAAAAAAAAAAAAAAAAAAAAAAAAAAAAAAAAAAAAAAAAAAAAAAAAAAAAAAAAAAAAAAAAAAAAAAAAAAAAAAAAAAAAAAAAAAAAAAAAAAAAAAAAAAAAAAAAAAAAAAAAAAAAAAAAAAAAAAAAAAAAAAAAAAAAAAAAAAAAAAAAAAAAAAAAAAAAAAAAAAAAAAAAAAAAAAAAAAAAAAAAAAAAAAAAAAAAAAAAAAAAAAAAAAAAAAAAAAAAAAAAAAAAAAAAAAAAAAAAAAAAAAAAAAAAAAAAAAAAAAAAAAAAAAAAAAAAAAAAAAAAAAAAAAAAAAAAAAAAAAAAAAAAAAAAAAAAAAAAAAAAAAAAAAAAAAAAAAAAAAAAAAAAAAAAAAACAAAAAAAAAAAAAAAAAAAAAAAAGGTCAACAGGTTTCGCAGGATTTCCTCGAATAAGCAACTTACTAGTTTACCCAGACGGCGAACCGATTCCCGGACTGTCCGGACGATAGCACTATCGTAGGCGCCATGCAAGTATAGATTAGGATGTTTCAAATTTTTACAACATATTATTATTATTTATTGTGAAATTTTGCCGCCCCTAAAAAGTGCCGCCCGGGGCGGGCCGCCCCTGTTGCCCCCACTACAGTACGCCACTGATTTCGACCCACTTCCGGAGCTTCACAGCTATAAAAAATTATAAGTAAAGGTTTCTTCTTCTAATAGTCAGACTAGTAATATATATCATGTCTTTCTGAATTACCCCCAATTAACAGAGACCGAGATTAAAACAGTTTGCTTTATTTAGCCTATTTAACAATACATTTTGGATTGGTAATTTTCCAAAATCTCTTCAGGATTGAGCCTTCAGTATCTAAAGTTATTAGAGAGGTTGCGGCCGTCGCGTCGTATTTAGCCCAAAACGTGTACGGCGAACGGCTGAGCGCCGCCATTCGGTAGTTCTGGACCGTCGATAATGGCGTTCGCTACGTGTAGCAAGGTGAGTAGACGATCGGCTTAAACGTCTTCATTTTTTTTTGTGCTTGGGGTTAAAATTATGATTTATTTTATTAAAATAATGATTGTTTAAGAAGTTGTGAATAATATTGTAAAGAAACAGACGATTTTAATCCAGAAATTATTTAATTATTCAATGTTTTAGCAACTGATGTAGAATTTTCATATATTTGCCTTCATAATAGCTTATCTTAAGCTGGGTTTGTTCTTCAACTGTATCTTCTACCATTAACAGCGTAATTACGTTTGTAAATTTCCTAAAAATTAATTTTCCGAGCCGCTTTCGAATTTACATAAGCCACTACTTCCCTTGACAAAAGTATGAGTTAGGCCTATCGTCCGATCGTACGGTAGGAGATACCACGCTAATTAAAAATAATTATTTAGTGTTATTAAACATCTTATAAATACTTTAAAATAGTTTAATTTGTTTCTTTACCTTCGCTGGTAACCTTCGATGTTAAATATATCCGCCATTGTAAAAAATAGATTATTTTAATTCAGAAATTATTTAATTCTTCAATATTTTTCATTGTGATGTGAAGTGACCACAGAAACTCTAAGGCTGTGTTAATTTTTTTTTTTTTTTTATTTTCGCACAGTAAGCATTTAATTAAAATTAAATTTGTACTTTACTGATGAGGTATTACTCCTAATGGATGAGAATGAAAGCGATGAAGAAGCCATTTTATTGCATAATATCACTAAAGCTATACCGGTGACAAAAGTAAGAATGAATTTAAGTGAAATGACAGATTCTGATTGTTTGTTTTATTTTCGGTAAGTGATATATTTATAAAGTAAAGTAAATACTTAAANCATCACTTGCTAAAAAATTGAATAATTAAAAAATTTCTGGATTAAAATCGTCTGTTTCTTCACAATGTTATTCGTAAATGCTTAAATAATCGTTATCTTAATAAAATAGGTCATAATTTAAACCCCAAACACAAAAAAAATGAAGAAGTTTAACCGATCTTTTATTCGCCATTCTACACATAGAGATTGCCGTTATCGACCGTGTAGAATTGCCAGATGGCGGCGCTTGCACCGTCCGCCGTACACGTTTTGCGCCGATACATGTACCGCAACCTCTCTATTTTATACTTCTAAAAATAGGGTTGGTTCTGCAATCTGTTACCGAAGTATAAGAACACCATAAATTTTGTTTTTTTAAATTTATTTTGAAACTATTACTGGAAATATTAAAATAATTTAAAATAATTATAAAAAATAATTATCGGTTCTTTTTACATTTCATAAAGCAGCATACATTTTTTTTCCACAAATATCTATTTTTTTATATATTCAACATATATCATGTTTAACATCCAGGAATGAGAGAGAGAAGTTTTGAACCTTATAAATAAAAAAGATGTTAACAAGGCAAGCTGCTGCTGAAATACCAATAGATGTGTCTCATGCAACTCTTTGGAGAACTTTAAAAAACTATGAGAATGTAAAATATTTAAAAATGAAGTTTTTAAATATTTTACTGCCAAACACATATCAATGAATTTAAATTGGGCTAAAGACAAGATGGGATGGACTGAAGAATGGCAAGAAATAATATTTAGTGATGAGAAGTTTAATTTATATGGCCATGATGGGTTTTCATATTATTGGCATGATTTAAGAAGAGAAAGCAGAGTTAAAATATGCCATGGATCTATAATGATTTGGGGTAGTTTTGGAGGTAAATGGGATGGATGGGAAGGAAAAACTAATTTACTATTTGTTGACAAAAATATTATTACATTTGGTGCATTAATTGGAGGACATAAATGGTAGTTTCAACAAGATAATGCTACCATTCGTGTCTCAATGTTAACAAAAAATTGGTTTAAAAAAGGAAATATTGATGTGATATTAACTGGACTTCATGTTGTCCAGATTTAGATCCCATTGAAAATTTATGGGAAATTTCAGCAGCCATTGTTTATCAAAATGGGAAACAATATGAATCTGTAAATCAATTAAGAATGAACAATTAAAAAAGTAACAAACTCCATGCTAACAGAATTTTTCAAGTAATTGTAGCCAAAGGGGGTGAAACCAAATATTAAGTGTTTAAAATATATTTAAAATTTATCTATACTAATAATATAAAGAGGTAATGTTTGTATGTATGTATGTATGTATGTATGTATGTATGTATGTTAGTTTGTATGCAGCAGGTAATCTCCGAAACTACCCATCCGATTTCAAAAATTCTTTCA
>NW_019392556.1:0-3965 GCF_000671375.1 Centruroides sculpturatus
ACACACGCTTTGGTAGACGTATCTCACAGCAATTGCTGTGAGATAGGTCTACCAAAGCGTGTGTTTTGGATTACAGAGACGAATTTACATTGCTGTATAATCCATGTTAAATTTATTCCTTAATATATTTCCTGAACTTTATAATATATTAATGTACTGGAAACAAAATCAGAGTCTTTTGTTATGCAATCAAAATAATTAAAGTGAAAAATGATAATACCATTTAAATTTATTTATCATTTTTTATACTTTGTAAATGTTTGGGGAAATTGTGTGCAGACTTGGGAGAAATTTTGGATCCTGAAAATATTCTGTACCCCTTTTCATAAGTTGTATTACACCACATTACTTCTTGCTGCCTGCAGACAGTTATACTTTGTCAAGCATAGTGTCAATAAAAATATCAACAAGGAAGCCAAGAAGGCAAATTCTGACTTTCCATGACTTTTTCCAAATATTAATGAAAATCCTTAGCTTTCTAGGTGTGTAACAATCCTGTATGCGATTTCATTAAACATTAAACAAACTCTTACTTCTATCAAAATATTTGATAACTAAATGAAAATGAAATGACTTTTTAGAAAAATTCTGATCCATTTCTTTTCAGATCATCAATATTTATTACAGTAGAGCGTGGATTTTCCGAATCAATTGGGGACTGGGGTTGTTCGTATAACTGATATTTCGGATAACCGATTTATGTACGAAAAAATAGTTTAACGTATTCGAAGTTGAAATTTTTCTCCGTTGTGTGTCGCTTCGCGTTGAATTTTCATCAATGTTAAGCCTAACAAAGACTATTGTATCGTTAAAAATTATTTTTTTATTTTGTACAAACAAAATAAATATATTGAAAAATATAAAAACAACAAAAAATTATACTTCAGATGGTAATTTAGTATCAAAAATGTAAAATATTTGAGTAGCCAAGACATAGCCAAAGATTGAAGCGCCACAGCACTGGCGAAAATTTAAATTTGTCGACTGGAATTCTTTCGGATAATTGACGTTTCGGATGATTGACTGTCGGATAATTGACGCTCTACTGTATTTTCTTGATTCTAAGAGAAACAGTCTTTTTTATTGAGACAGAAATTTTAATTAAATTTATTAAGTTTTGCGACGATAAAACTTAAGTAATGACAAATTGTGGTAGTAAGTGAGTGTATACATAATTTAGTGTTTTCCCTACTACCTTTGATGTGTTGATTTTCGGTATTCATGATCTTTGTGGGGGATCTGTACCTGTATATTTTGTGAGTGTTTCCTAAAATATAAGTGAGAGTGCATTAACTACATCTATGTCTATGTTATTAGTGATGGATGAGGAAGTTTCTGTATTATTATTAATGGTAGTTGTTGTATGTGTGCTAGTATCAATGCTCGTTGCTGGATTAACCTGACAGGTTACGAGATCTTCATTGGTGTTAAATGTTTGTCTGTTGATGTATTTGATCAGCAACCTGTTGTTTGATAAGTTCAAGTGTTGTTTGTGGGATAAGGTTGTTGTGTATAATTGTTCTTTTTTTGATCAACAACCCTTTGTTCGGTGACAGTGAGGTGAGGATATTGTTGTGTGAATCTATGGTGTAGTTGCTGTCATGTTTGTTTCAAGTCTTGTGATGGTGTAGTAAGTACGGATGATAAACTCTTTCATTTCTGTTGTCCATTTCATCTGTTGGCATGGTTTTCCAGCCTTTGTGGTCTGTGGATGCATTGCCACAGAAACACCAAGGCTAGGTTGATTCCTCACATCTGTTGAGGGCATTG
Source organism: Centruroides sculpturatus (assembly GCF_000671375.1). NCBI lineage: Eukaryota > Metazoa > Arthropoda > Arachnida > Scorpiones > Buthidae > Centruroides > Centruroides sculpturatus. The sequence goes on from NW_019392556.1 coordinate 1,771, forward strand.
CAGTAGCCANGAATTTTTATTAATACATACAAGACAATTTTATTGCAGATAGTCTGATAAACCATACTTGTCATAAATGTTTTGAAGTTTGGACAAATAAATTTTTTTATTTAATGGCTTATCTCTATCCCCACAATTACAGTCATGCTGTTAGCCTGCAATATAACAAACTAATAGGGTAATAAGTGGTGGTCAACTGATACCAGATGTCTGTTGTATCCAAAGATGTCATGATCAGCTATAAAAAATTTTTATATATGATATGTGATAAGAGAGACAAACAGTTTATATTGTGAACCAATAAGATAAATATGAGGAACCAAGTGCCATACTTCCAACCAGGGATGTAGTATGAAGAATGTCTGCTATTGTAATTCCACTTTAGTAAATTGATCTATCTATTGTTTCCAAAATCCATTATGTTGAATAATCAGTATAATAATTAAATAAGGATAATTATGATATTAAAATATTAAATTAAGCATTTCTCTACTCTGAAAAAAATTGAATTTATATTTTTAGTATGTAAGAAACATTGAGTTATTCTTGAATTTTAGTACAGAGTTTTTGTATCTTAAAAAATTAATTAGATTAAATGGTTTTGAAATATGGATGGTCAGACATTTAACTAGAAATTTAAAAATTTTATATGAATTTAAATTTGTAAATGATGACATTAATAACCATTTGATTCAGAAAAAGTTTAGAATTGATGATAAAAATAAATTTTCTAATAAAAAAACATGCTTTAAATTAATTTTATACAGTATATTTTCATGTCTTATTATATTTCTATAATTTATTTTAATATATTGGTTTCCAAAAATTAAGGAACAAAGTGAAATTGAAAATATCCAGAAAATTATTTAAAGTTACTCTATAAAATTTGATGATGATATGTAATTCAATGTGGTTTCTAATAATACTAAACAAAAGTTAATTATTTAATAAAAAAAATTTGATGCGTGGTCAAAAAAGACAAAAATTCATGTTTCATGTAATGGCATAATGACAGTAAGTTAATAATGAGTGTGATTACCCCTCAGCAATACATTGTTTCATGTTGATGTTTCATGCTGAAAATCAATTGTTCAAAACTCTTCTGGAAAGAAATTTTTCACTAACAATAGCTATCAATTCCAAGAAGGATTAAAACCTGAAATATGTCTGCCTGGCATATGAATTGGTCAGTTTATTCCTTTGATCTTGAGGTCAGGGAAACCAGCTGGCCAATTCTTCAGCTAATACTAATCTCAACAAGATATTACTCAATAATTCTGGCTTAGTACAAGTAGGATGAAATTATCATCAATCTCAAGTAAATGGCTTGACACAGTTGTAAGATCTCATCTCCATACTTTTGAGCATTCATGAAACTTGGTGGAAGTTCACACAGATTTGTATGGCAATCCAGACATATTCCTTTCAAGGATATTTGACAAATGTTTGTAGTGAAATTGTAATGACTCTGTAGTGAAAATCTAAACTCATCTGTAAAGAGAACAGACCTCCATTAATCATGAGTCCAGTTGAATGTTGCCTCCATCAATTGAATTGCTCTCTTTTATGCTGAGGGGCAACGGAAGTGAAAACTATAGGCTTCTTAGAACAAACACCACACTTATAAATTCATCTATGCATCAGGGAATAAAAAAAACCAGTTTCTATTACTGCTGAAAGGACAGAACACAATTGGGTAGAGTAGACATCCTTCTCTTTCAAGCAGATAATTTCAGATAATGGTCTTTTCTCTTGCAGCTGTTTTTCATGATTTTCCATTGCTAAATCTTGAACCATTTGTCTTCTGAAGTGTCTTCTAAATTCTGTAGATTACAAATTGGAAATTGACTAAACCATATGATTCCTTGAGACTGTGGCCAGCTTCAAGTCTTCCAATAGCCCTCTATCTCATTTCTTTTATTATGTCTTGAGGATTATCCATAGCAATTTAATTAAATAGTTGTAAAACATCTATTAGAACATAAATGAATCAAGTTCAAAAACATTCATTTTTAAAAATTAGCTACTTTATATATTTAAAAAAGTTTTAATTTGCACAGCATTTTCAGTTAGAAAGATTTTAAATTTTACTGCAAACATTTTATAAAATTTTCAAATTTGTTCCTTAATTTGGAAACAAGTGTAAAAATAAATAAATTTAAAAAATATATTTAAATACAAACTTTAGAAAAAAA
>NW_019392557.1:0-1982 GCF_000671375.1 Centruroides sculpturatus
GTTGTTATTTCTGTGTTCTTGTAGATAATTCATAAATGTTACTAATTTTAATGATGCATGATTTCAGTTATAATTACAAAAATTTGTTTTTTTTTCAGATGGCAAAAACGTTGCAATCTGTTTTTTCGGGACTTTTAAAATTAAGAAACGCATCGAATGCGAAGATACACTGCAACAGCAATTTCACCATTAATTATACTTTTTATAATTGAAAATGTAGAATTTCAAATGTACGAAATAATTATAAACTAAAGATTCAGTGTCTTATAAACAATGTGTAAGATTAATTTTAACGCAATCCATATTACGTCAAAGTAATTTTCTGTAATTTTATAGAGAAGCTCATAATAAAGTACATAGATTAAATGATAATGTTAACATATACTCTGTTACATTCAATATAATATGCTTGTGTAGAATTCATAAAATTGATAAGCATAATTTCTATTATTGATTTTGAACATTACATATTTATAAAATTTATATATTTCTATTAAAACATGTTCTTTTATAAATACAAATATTTGTTTGTATTGTAGATATGCTAAATCTTTCATGTTCGTCTCTGACATGATTTGCAAATATGATATCATTGACTAAATGTTTAAACAAATTATCATTGATGAAAGTCATAATTTTATGAGTTAATTTGATCTTATCTTACAATTAATGTTTTTATAGTTAATTGAAAAATATTTTAAATCGGTTGTTTTCTGTATATTATTTGATTCTTCTGTCATTTTGTAGTAATAGACAAATACTTGTAATATGAATTAAATAATTATATGTAAATAATTCTGCTTCTGCACGTGCAAAAAGTAAGCGTAACAATTAATATGTCCAATATCTTAAAAATATCTAGCAAAGACTTGCGTAAATTTTTTGGTTTTTATTAGATTTTATTGTAAAAATAATATTTGTAAAAATTGTAAAAAAAAAAAAATTTTCATTAATAAAATAAATGAAATAAAAATACAACGAATGTGTTTACAAATGAACTATTCTAGACTTCTCTCACGAGGAGAAATTAATTTTTAACTTAATCTAACTAACCTTGCAGATATAGAGTTCTACATCTATCTAACTTATTATACTACCTCAGTTTATTCTGGTCTTCAGTAGCGATACATTGGGAGATGATCGTGATGAGAATGGAATCTTGTAAAGTAACTTCTATGTACGCATTCTTGAGAGTTTTGTATGTGGCACGTTCTATATTCTATAGACTGCTCCAATTATTTGACAAGTTTTTTCAATGAACTGCGCCTTTTATGGCATGTTCGTAATTCGTTGAACTGCCTCGAATAACTGGAAAATGGCTCTTTTATAGGGACGGATGTCCGGCTCTGTCGGGCGGCTCTCTAGCGTCTCCTTCTGATTCATCGGTCTAAAGTATGGATCCCCAAAGTTTTTATCCCCTTTATATAATATTTGCCTTCTTATCGACCCCCAGATTAAGTATGTAACAAAAACATTAAAACATTTTTGCATTTCTGATGTTAAACGATAAGGAAATCCGCATAACCCAACAAAAGAAATTATAGTTCTCATCTATACTAATATTATAAAGAGGTAATGTTTGTATGTATGTATGTATGTTAGTTTGTATGCAGCAGGTAATCTCCGAGACTACTCATCCGATTTCAAAAATTCTTTCACCAATATTTAGAATGGAACTTCAGGGTGGACATAGGCTATATATTATTCCGTTAAACATGGGGGATGGACAGTTCTTTACGGTAAGCCTTACGGAAAAGGTTACCGTAAAGAACTCTGCTTCTATTTATACCATTTTAGATGCAGTTTTTTCCGTTTTTGATGCGTTTTAATAGAGTACGTCAAAAGAAAGTACACTAAGAAGGGATTTTTTGATATACTCCCCGCGGGGGAGAGAGACAGGATTAAGGCTTACTCTGAAAAACTTGGCTTCTATTATACTATTTTAGATGCGGGTTTTTGCGTTTTTGATTGCGTTTTAATAG
>NW_019392557.1:2065-2769 GCF_000671375.1 Centruroides sculpturatus
GGGGGAGAGAGACAGGATTAAGGCTTACTCTGAAAAACTTGGCTTCTATTATACTATTTTAGATGCGGGTTTTTGCGTTTTTGATTGCATTTTAATAGGATACGTCAACAGAATGTACACTAAGAAAGGATTTTTTGATATACTCCCCGCGGGGGAGAGAGACAGGATTAAGGCTTACTCTGAAAAACTTGGCTTCTGTTATACTATTTTAGATGCGGGTTTTTGCGTTTTTGATTGCGTTTTAATAGAGTATGTCAACAGAATGTACACTAAAAAAAAATTTTTCGAAAAATTTTCCCCCACTGGGGAAGTGTTATACATTTATAATAGATACATTTTGAGCCACAACAAGGCGTGGCGGGGTCTGCTAGTATCTTATAAAATCCATCCATCACTGATTTATGATCTTAGAAAATAATAGCAAAATTATGGATAGATGGAAATTTGCTTATAGTTCTTAAACCGTACGTGTCATAATACGTAAAATACAAAATTATTTTTGAAAACATAAGTTATATTGGATGGAAAAAACCTTACTGTCATTTTGTGACTATTACAGTAGATCCCCCTATAAGACGGGTTCCTATAATTACGATTCCTATAAGACAACGAAAAAATTGTGGCGGCATCCGTAAACAACGGTAAAAAAACCTCCTATAATTACGTAAAACGTCATCGGGCAGCCGAACTACTTCCCGCCGTCC
>NW_019392558.1:0-5035 GCF_000671375.1 Centruroides sculpturatus
AACCGTGTTAGAGCGAATCCGTGCTATAGAAGTGCCGTGTTATACGGGGGTTACCTGTACTGTATAGGAAGACTGTCGTCAGTGGTGGCTTCCTTAGCCAATGTGTCCGTTCGTTTCCTGATGTGCCCTAGTCTAGGCCCTTAGTCTCGAGTTTTTCGTACTGTCATTGAACTCACTCGTGTTACTATGACTCACATAATCGGTAGTCTCGAGATAGACTCTTCGAGCGAACGCGAAAGACGAGCGGAAATACGTCATACTTACTTGGTGGCGTGTGTCGTTAAGCACGATGGGATTATTTACAATGCATCTGTGTTTGCGACTATAATGATTCGACCAATCAGCTTAACTGTAACAAGTTGTAAACAAATCAACGTGAATTAGTTTACACGTGCTACAGTTAAAAGTTGTGTTATAAAGTTAATGTAAAATAAAGTTAATGTAAAATAAAGTTGTGTTATAGCAATATAGTACGCAGAAACAAAATGAAAATCTCCAATGTTTTATTTTAAAAAATATGCGAAGAACGAAAAGAAATATTAGTAACATTATGTAGAAAATAATAAGAAAATTAACAGTGAAAAATTCGACAACAAATTTACAAGAATGACAATTCGCTTTAGGGAGAGAATTAGTTGAAAAATTAATTGCGTGTGTTGGAGCTAAAAAATCCGTTACGTAATGGAAAATGTATTTTAATTTAGTCCTTTCTTCATATAGTTTTTTCCTCGATCTATTTCTTAAATTGTTTTGTTTATTAAGATTAGTTATTAATCAGAACTTAACACTTCTGATTAATAAATAATCTTAATATAGTGTCTATGCTTTTAATAATTTATACATATAATTTACTTTCATTTTAATACTCTTTTTCGATAAATTAGATACTTCTTTTATTTTTGGAAAAATTTGCTGTATACAGTGGTTGATCGGTTAACGAACCGATCGGTTGATCCGATAACGAACACTTTCGTGAAAGATTTTTATGTTCGGACAACGAACACATGATCGGATAACGAACACCCCACAGAAGAAACACAAGAAGAAGCGACGTAAAATAATGAATACAATTGGTCTTCCCTTGTCTTCGGGCAACAACTCGAAACTTTTCGGAGTGTGGGAGACGTCGACATCGACGCTCAAGCCTGAGTTTACCGATCGGATAGTATTCCTTCGAACTTTGAGATTCTCCCTTGTAATTCCAGCCTTTTATTTTTCTGACAAAACAATTCTTTTTGTATTCGCGAGACTGTCCGGTAGGCACTCGTTAAGTTTTGCGTCTGTTTTTCTTTTCGAAAGGTGAAAGTATAATAGCAAAGGTAGAGAGTGGGCAGAAGATGCCTAATGTTGCTGGGCAATATGGCGTAAACAGGTCTACAGTAGGCTGCAGTTCAATCTTATTTAAGAAAAATTCTGTATAATCAAGAAGACTCCAGCAGCTAAAGGAGTAACAAAAATCACATCTGAGAAATAAAGAACATCGAAGAGTTCGTAATGGAACCTGAAACGAATCTGACGACAGAAGAATGCCAAGAACTCTTGAATGAAGAACACCAAGAGACTCGGCGAGATATGTTTTCTTCTGAAAAAGAGGATTAATGCCGATATCTGTTATTAAAGATCTTTTGTAGTAGTAGAGGGATGTCAAAATAACGATCGTAGAATGGCATCCAAGCCAGGTTGAAGCTTAAGGATTTCTACAATTTCAATGCTATTAATAACTACTTACGAAAAATCCTGAAGAGAGAAAAACAATCGACATTAGACAGATTATTTAACCCTTTCAAACGGAAAAAATACATGACTAATAAAAATGCAAGACTGTGTATGTATGTATTTTTATTATCTATAGTAATACTATAAAGAGGTAATGTTTGTAAGTTTGTTTGCAGCAGGTAATCTCCGAAACTACTCAACCGATTTCAAAAATTCTTTCACCGATATTTAATCTAGGTTAAGGCTTTTATGTTCAACAGATGGCGCTACGAGTACGACGCCCTAAGTTTGCTTTTCTGTGAGGCATTATACTTTTCTGTGAAAATGAACTAAAGATCATCTGTTATCTATCTATATAAATAAAAACGTAATGTTCGTTTGTTCGGTAGGAACAAACGAACATTACGTTTTTATTCCTTTGGAATTTTGACACAACGCTGCATTCGAATACGTACGTGTTTTTATATAATATACATGTCGAAATCCTCCCGGGCGATGGACAGGATTAAGGCTCACCGTAAAGAACTCTTCTTCTATTTATATTATTTTAGATGCAATGTTTTTGCGTTTTTGATTGCGTTTTAATAGGGTACGTCAAGAAAATGTACACTAAGGGATTTTTCGAAATATTCCCCCCCACGGGGGAAGTGTTATACATTCATAATAGATACATTTTGAGCCACAACAACGTGTGGCGGGGTCTGCTAGCGAAATTATATTTCCTTAAGGATTACCTTGAATTCAGATTTTACTGTAATTTTAGATGCGGTTTTTTGCTGTAAATCGAACATACTTTTAGATCTATCTAAAAATTCTCTAATAAGTCTCGGAAGAGGGGGACCTAATTCTCGCACCCGGTAAAAACGAGTAAGATCGGCTATAATCTAATAATCTTAATTGTCGCTATCGTTACTTTTTGTCCGAGCAACGCTGGGCTCATCTGCTAGTTATATATAAATAAACGTAGTAAGAAAGTATATATTTTTTTTAATTTTGGGGGTCTCCAAAACGAATTAATTAAATTCCCATTAAAATCTATGGTAAATCGATAATCGGTTAACGAACAATTCGGAGAGCGAACAAAGTCTTGGAACGGATTATGTTCGTTAACCGATCACCCACTGTAATTTTATCAATTATGAATTAAAATTTTTTTTATTAGTATTAGTAATTAGTATTAGTATAAATAAAACTCTAGAAAAGAGTAGCGTAACATTTCGGACCAAAGTTTACTTATAATGGAAATTGTGTTTGATATCATCTTTGATATCTGCAATTAGAGATTTTATTTGATATCTCTAAATGCAGTTTATACTTGACTATAAATATCGATTTGGTTTAAGGAACGCCAATGACGATCGAAGTGTTTCTATGTACAGAGTAAGTTTTGGTGGTTATATAAGCCAGAAGAAATTTTATTTCTATGTCAAGCTTTTATATTACTTTATATAAAATAATATAAAAATATGAAAGTAATGAGATTAAACACTGCTTTAATTTTTGTTTTTAAAATTATTAATTGCGAAAAGATCACTTCGCAATTAATTTTATTCGAAAGTGTGCGGTTTTTCGTAATACTAAGTTGTAGTAGGGGACGAAACAAAGCGATATGGCAAGAATCGCACGACTGTGTCCGGCGATGTATTTAGGTCACTAGCACATCTTCTCTAGGCTTATAGAATTTAGTTCGTTCGCGAAATCTGATGGTCGTCTTTTGCCGACACTTGGCTATTTTCCATTAATTGCGACGAAAAATTTAAAAATGTAACGAGAGTCTCTTCATATGTAAAAAATACGGGCCCATTACTTCGTTTACATTTACAGTAGAGTCAAAGCTTCCTAACTGAATTGTCGCGCTTCCTGACGTAATTGCTCTACGAGGATTGTGGCTTCTGTGTCCAACAAATGCGACGATCACTTTTGTCTGTCCGGCACCAAGTCAATTTTATTGCCATACGACAAAGTGTTCTCCTGAAAATCTGCTTATCTGTTGAACCAAAGTGTATTAAACTTTGTTTCAACTTTTAATTTTACATAATTGAATTTTTCTCTGACTGTTTCATTATTCGTTAATAAAAAGACTGCATGTTAAAGGTTAGTAAAAAGTGGTTTTATTATTCTATTGTTTACAATTATTTATAATGGACTTTGTAATAACATGTAATTATTGGAGATAAATACAAATATAGTACAAAAATTATCGTTTAATACGTTTAAGTCGTCAATAAAATATTTAAAGTCGCATATGAACACAATCAAGAAATATAATAGTTATGAAGTAAATATCGAGATTGTTCACAAGTATTTGATTTTTACCGCCATTTTGATGTCATGGCCATAACACTAGGAATTAAATAAACTTAAACTATCATTCCAATAACAAAAAAAAGGAAAAAAAAATGTAAACATTTTCCGTTTGGTCTCCTGTAAATCAATGTTTTCGGGCATTCCATGACAGAGAACATTGATTTACAGCGCACTTATAGGCTGCACTTGTAGCTTTTTATTTTTTGTAATAACTCTATTATATTTCAGCTTAAAGATGTGAAACATTCACCACCTAAAATTAATTTAAAAATTATTACAAATATGAATGTCTTAATGCACTTCAGTGCGAATACATCTCATCATTGCAGGTAGAATATAATTTTTCTCTAATTATACATTTCTAATCAGTGCAATGGTAACGTATTCAGTGTAGTAGGATTCTTAATACCTTAGTGAATTTGATGTTTTGTTAAACTCTAACTTTGTTAAAATTTGTACTAAATCTCTAACTTCTTAATCGATTTTGTTGCAGTATTCATTTCTGAGAAACCGTCTCTGTAGCATTGAGAGGTGAAATTGAATGTTTCGAAGCAACACATTTCGAATCTACTCCCAACCAGATGTCTCTAATCTGTAGCAACATGTTGAATACGGTATATAATGCATTGTATACCTAAAATTTGTAAAACAACCAACAATTAATTAAATAAACAATCTCATTACTTACTAATAACTGATATTTAATCAGTTACTATATAAAATTTAATGCTTTCATTGTTATGTAACTACAGTAGAGCGTCGTTTATCCGAATCAATTGGGGACTGGGGTTGTTCGGATAACCTATTTTTCGGATAACCAATTACGTACGAAAAAATATATTAATTTATCCCGTGTTAAAATTTTTCTCCGTTGCGTGTCGCTTCGCGTTGAATTTTCGTCGATGTTAAGCCTAACGAAGACTATTGTATCGTTCAAAATTATTTTTTTATTTTGTACAAACAAAATAAATATATTGAAAAATATAAAAACAATAAAAAATTATACTTCAGA
>NW_019392558.1:9978-13272 GCF_000671375.1 Centruroides sculpturatus
CTATCAAACGCAGAAGATAAATCGACAAAAAATGCATACACTTTCCTACGTTTCCGTAAAAAAGTTTTTTGGATAACCTTATACAAAACAAAAATATTATCTAATGTGGAATAGCTAGCCCTGAAACCTGCCTGATTTTCATGCAATATATTTTTAACTTCTAACCATCGAGTCAACCTTCTATATAGAATAATACAAAACAATTTCGAAGCACAAGATGATAACCAGATACCTCTATAATTACCAGGAACATCCTTCCTACCATTCTTATAAATCGGAATTAAAATACTCGTCTTCCAAGACTCCGGTATTATCCTAGTATCAAAAATCTTTGAGAAAAGACTCAAAAGATGTGGTCTCAACGGCTCAAAATTCCAAAATTCTATTGGGATCCCATCAAAACCTAAAGTCTTATTTGGCTTGTACCTCCTTAAAGCATCATTAAGCTCATTTATAGAGAATTCATGGTCCAAAAGTTCATCATACCAATTCCTACAATAATTAAAAATCGAAATATCCGCAAAATAAGGATCCAAGAAACCAAATAAATTAAAAAAGTGATGAAACCAATCATCAATAGGAATAAAGCTAAAATTACGAGACTGAGCCTGCTTAACATGACGAAAATAATTCCAAAAAAGTCTATTATCTTTTCTAAAACAATTCTGAATTTTACCAGCAAATGATTTTTTTTCGCAATGCAAAACCGTTTTACCAAACTTCGTAACCTAACAAAGCGCAAACGATCATTAGAATCATTACTCTTCCTAAAAGATCTCCAGACTCTATTCCTAGCACTAATTAGCATCCTACAGTCCGAATCACACCATGAGAAAAAATTCTCATGACTCCTAATATTAAATCCCCTCTTGCAAGCCACACTAAAAAGACAATTATTCAGGTCTTCCATTGAATCAAACTTATTCATAATGCATATTTCCTCCAAAAGCAACCTTAATTCGTCTTTTCTGGATTCATCCCAAAACAGTCTATTAATCCTCTGTTTATTTTCGGAAGAGACCGATCTATCATTACCACAAGCCAGTCGTAAAATCAATGGGTTATGGTCGGAATCCAAAAACTGATCCACCTGAAGAGAGAGAACATCTTTCCAAGTTAACGGAGAAACTATAACCAAATCAATAACAGAACAACCATTACTAGAGATAAAAGAATATTCACCCGCTTCATCTCCATTAACAATATTCATATTTAAATCATCACATAAATTAAACAACTTTCTACCACAAGAATCAGTCACCAAGTCTTTCGAATTCCTATGCAAAAGACAAACAATATCAAAAGAATTGCAAAATGCGTCAGAAATCATATTCTCCAATCCAATCCTAACATTAAAGTCACCAGCGATCAATACATTCCTATTATCTAATATCAAACCAGTTAAAGTATCAAAAATAGACTGCCAGTTATTTTTCCGAAAATAAACAAAACATACCAAAATATTATTAAGTTCGGCATCAAATTTGACAAGTATTAGAAAGTCATCTTGATAAAAAACAACACAGGGAAAAGAGGATCTTATTGCTAATAACCAGCCTGCACAATAACGACCTTTCGTGTGCAACTTAAAAGCTTTCCAAAATAAAGATTATAACCTTGCAAACAATTAGTTAAGTCCAAATTTCTATTAGTAGAGCCATACCAGGTTTCAGAAAGAAATACAATATCATACTGCAATAAATATGTCCAAAAAGACTCAGATTTATGAAATAAATCAGCATAATTCCAAATCAAAAATGAAGTACCCCTATCCGGTAGTTGCTAGGATGAAACAGGCTTAACCTGGTCACAATCAACATCGTAAAAGTACTTCGTTCCATCAATAATAATTTTATCATAAACTATTTTTNGTCCAACAAATGCGACGATCACTTTTGTCTGTCCGGCACCAAGTCAATTTTATTGCCATACGACAAAGTGTTCTCCTGAAAATCTGCTTATCTGTTGAACCAAAGTGTATTAAACTTTGTTTCAACTTTTAATTTTACATAATTGAATTTTTCTCTGACTGTTTCATTATTCGTTAATAAAAAGACTGCATGTTAAAGGTTAGTAAAAAGTGGTTTTATTATTCTATTGTTTACAATTATTTATAATGGACTTTGTAATAACATGTAATTATTGGAGATAAATACAAATATAGTACAAAAATTATCGTTTAATACGTTTAAGTCGTCAATAAAATATTTAAAGTCGCATATGAACACAATCAAGAAATATAATAGTTATGAAGTAAATATCGAGATTGTTCACAAGTATTTGATTTTTACCGCCATTTTGATGTCATGGCCATAACACTAGGAATTAAATAAACTTAAACTATCATTCCAATAACAAAAAAAAGGAAAAAAAAATGTAAACATTTTCCGTTTGGTCTCCTGTAAATCAATGTTTTCGGGCATTCCATGACAGAGAACATTGATTTACAGCGCACTTATAGGCTGCACTTGTAGCTTTTTATTTTTTGTAATAACTCTATTATATTTCAGCTTAAAGATGTGAAACATTCACCACCTAAAATTAATTTAAAAATTATTACAAATATGAATGTCTTAATGCACTTCAGTGCGAATACATCTCATCATTGCAGGTAGAATATAATTTTTCTCTAATTATACATTTCTAATCAGTGCAATGGTAACGTATTCAGTGTAGTAGGATTCTTAATACCTTAGTGAATTTGATGTTTTGTTAAACTCTAACTTTGTTAAAATTTGTACTAAATCTCTAACTTCTTAATCGATTTTGTTGCAGTATTCATTTCTGAGAAACCGTCTCTGTAGCATTGAGAGGTGAAATTGAATGTTTCGAAGCAACACATTTCGAATCTACTCCCAACCAGATGTCTCTAATCTGTAGCAACATGTTGAATACGGTATATAATGCATTGTATACCTAAAATTTGTAAAACAACCAACAATTAATTAAATAAACAATCTCATTACTTACTAATAACTGATATTTAATCAGTTACTATATAAAATTTAATGCTTTCATTGTTATGTAACTACAGTAGAGCGTCGTTTATCCGAATCAATTGGGGACTGGGGTTGTTCGGATAACCTATTTTTCGGATAACCAATTACGTACGAAAAAATATATTAATTTATCCCGTGTTAAAATTTTTCTCCGTTGCGTGTCGCTTCGCGTTGAATTTTCGTCGATGTTAAGCCTAACGAAGACTATTGTATCGTTCAAAATTATTTTTTTATTTTGTACAAACAAAATAAATATATTGAAAAATATAAAAACAATAAAAAATTATACTTCAGA
>NW_019392558.1:17602-19409 GCF_000671375.1 Centruroides sculpturatus
GAAATTACAAGACTTAGCCTGCTTAACATGTCGGAAATAATTCCAAAAAAGTCTGTTATCTCTCCTAAAACAATTCTGAATTTTACCAGCAAATAATTTTTTTTTCGCAATGCAAAACCGCTTCGCCAAACTTCGTAACATAACAAAACGAAATCGATCATTAGAATCATTACTCTTTCTAAAAGATCTCCAGGCTCTATTCCTTGCACTAATTAGCATTCTACAGTCCGAATCGAACCATGAAAAATAATTCTTATTTCTCCTGATATTAAATCCCCACTTACAAGCCAAACTAAAAAGACAATCACTCAGGTCTTCCATTAAATCAAACTTATTCGTGGTACATATTTCCTCCATAGCCAACCTTAATTCATCCTTTCTAGATTCATCCCAAAACAATCTATTAATCTTCTGCCTCTTTTCTACAGAGACCGATCTCTCATTGCCACCTACCAGTCGTAATATCAAAGGGTTATGATCGGAATCCAAACACTGATCCACCGTAAGAGAGAGAATATCTTTCCAAATTAACGGAGAAACAATGACCAAATCAATAACAGAACAACCACGATTAGAGATAAAAGAATATTCACCCGCTTCATCACCTAAACATCTCCCATTAACAATAATCATATCTAAATCATCACATAAATGAAGCAACTTTCTACCACAGGAGTCAATCACCAAGTCTTTCGAATTCCTACGCAAAGGACAAACAATACCAAAAGAGTTGCAAAATGAATCAGAAATTATATTTTCCAATCCAATCCTAGCATTAAAATCACCGGCAATTAATACATTCCTATTATCTAATAATAAACCAGTTAAAGTATCAAAAATAGTCTGCCAGTCATTTTCCCTAAAATAAACAAAACATACCAAAATATTACCAAGTTCAGCACCAAATTTAACAAGTATTAGAAAAGCATCTTGATAAACAACAACACAGGGAAAAGAGGATCTTATTGCTAATAACCAGCCTGCACAGTGACGACCTTTTGCGTGTAACTTAAAAGCTTTTCCAAAATGGAGATTGTAACCCTGCAAACAATCAGTTAAATCCGAATTTCTATTAGTAGAAGCATACCAGGTTTCAGAAAGAAATACAATATCATACTGCAATAAATATGTCCAAAAAGACTCAGATTTATGAAATAAATCAGCATAATTCCAAATCAAAAATGAAGTACCCCTATCCGGTAGTTGATAGGATGAAACAGGCTTAACCTGGTCACAATCAACATCGTAAAAGTACTTCGTTCCATCAATAATAATTTTATCATAAATTATTTTTACCATTCACGCTCCAGAAAGTTTTGATTGTCTACCGAAATCACGAAGTTTAAATCTAATATTTCTCACTCTAGGAGAGAAGTCATCATTTACGTAGACACCATCCGGTTTTAACTCTAGAATTCGTTTCTTAAAGTACATTTTTTCATAATAATCAACAAAAGTACAAATAATTACTCTAGGGGAATTACTCTTTTTCTTTCCCACTCTCATTGTCCTACCAATTTTAATGTCGGGCATCTGTAAAGCTCGTGTAGCAAATTCAGCTATTTACTCTTTCGTTTCTAGAGACGATTCATCCCGAACCTCTTCCAAACCGGTAATGACAACATTATTTATTCGACGTTGGTTATCCAAAAAATCGAGTTTACGAGTAATGTCGTTAAACTTTTTCGTAACATTACTTTGATCACTTAAAATACAGTTTTTATCAACCAATTTTTCTAATGTTTCTAATCTATTATCTAAGTCAGCCAAACCTTCATCCAAATTTTTTAACCATTCCGATACATAA
>NW_019392559.1:0-3470 GCF_000671375.1 Centruroides sculpturatus
GAAGCGACACGCAACGGAGAAAAATTTCAACACGGGATAAATTAATATACTTTTTCGTACATAATTGGTTATTCGAAAAATAAGTTATCCGAACAACCCCAGTCCCCAATTGATTCGGATAAACGACGCTCTACTGTAATAAGTTCCGCAGGTCTCTAACCTTTGAACTGCGTCGGGACAGTGAGTCCCGCTCTCTTCATCAGTGGCTGGGTAAAAAAGATTAGAATTAACTAGGAAGGCTTTTTCTAATATCGAGTGGGGAGGTGCGGTAAGTCCGTCGATAGGGTGACCGTTCTCCGAAGAAAGTCCATACGAGATCAGTTAACAAATAATAACAACTTTATAAGCCAAAGTTACATTAAACTAATATACTAGGTTTACATACAGGCATAAGAACCATTTCTGTCTGATAATACGCCTAAGATACAAACTATCTTATATCTAAATACTTATACGCTAATTAAGAGAGGAAGTTTACAATGAATCGTTGAGTATAATATCTCTGTAAAGAGTTGTTCGGAGAGCGAGTAGTCTTCAAATATTTTGTCTGTAGACAGCCGGAGAATGCTTTGGAAAAGAGACGTTCGGAGAAACGAGTCGTCCGGAGAGTAGCTGGATAAGAGTCTTCGGCCACCTGCTTATATGGTGGAGTCCACCCCGAACTTCTGAAGTCAAATCTTTTTATCCTCACTGAGTATAGGAGTAAAATCAGGTAATGTGATTCTAAGTTCAAAATGTGTCATCCCCTTTGCCGAAGTGGGCCGTAACAATTTAATGATCCGGCCGCTTTGTTGATAATCTCTGCCAGGTGTTACGACTCTTCTTATCGCATAAATTATCTTAGAAACTTACTTAAAACACCGGACAAGATTGTTCCTTTTTCCAAGATATTCGATCGTTTTGTTTTTCTGACCAGAGAGGAACGGAAATGCTAGGTGGAGACCTGGTTTTTTTTTCAATTTAGTAAATACGTGTTACAATTAATCTAATTAATTAACCGAAAAATTCCGCTCATCTCACAAACTGCAAGTAAACAGCACGTGTCCGGAGAGAACCTAACAGGTTACCAGAGAGGTTTTATAAAAAAAAAAAGCAAAATTCCTTGAAATGTAGTCCAAATTATTTTTAAACTAGCCCAAAAAGAAATAAGTCGCCCAAATGTAATAACATAAAGACCAACAAATATCTCAATTCGTTACTCGTAGTCCATTCTTGCAATCCTGAAAACCAGCCGTATTTTATGAGATAAGAGAATAAAATGTCCATGGGTGACACCCATGGATCTTTTATTCTCTTATCTCATTATCACAAGTAAGGTGACACCCGGAAATGTTTTACTATAAAAGCAGTCATATTGACCAGATTAAATTTGTTCTTGGTCTATTGTTCTCTTATAATTATCATGGAGACACTTCGATGTAAACGATCGAGTTAACATACGCGTATGACAGTTCAGACGAAATATTCACTTGAAATTTCAAAGTAGCCATATTTCGAACTAACCGAATTTCTTAACATGTAAATCTCTACATCTGTAAATCCGAGAAAAAAGTACGGTTACGAACTAACGGGATAGTTCGTATCCTGTTATCTAATTAACGAGAATTTTCTGTACTTCCATTTTATAATATTGAATCTTTGTCTTTGAAATCATTGACGAATCATTTCAATTTCACTACATGCTTTCAAATATTTTCCGTTTTTATTTCGTCCGTTGTTTTCAATTAAAATATGTTGTTTGTTACTTTTGTTTTATACTTTTTACACTCAATAAATGTTTAATGTTCTTATCAGTTGTACCAAAAGTGAAATTAGCTTTATTTTCGGCAATGTTCCTATGTTATCTTTTTTGTTTGTGTGTTTGTTTGTTTTTGGTACAAGATCTAGATGGCTTGTTAAAGAATGCTTCTAAGTTGTCGTTGAAGATAATTTCGTCAGTTAAATTTTTATTTTTTTCGCGCAATCTTGTTTATCTCTATTATTTGTAATTGTAAAAATATTTTCATTTTTCTGTTTTTATGCGTAATTGTAGCTTTTTCGCTGCGACATTTTAAATTAAATTGCACCAGTTTTCTTCTTCCATTAAACCACTTTCATTGATATCGTAATCATTACCCACTTCGTCAAATGTGCTGCTTATTCTTCATTAAATATTTTGTTGTTTCTAAATGAATTCAATCAGACTTTTTTGTATGAAACAAATCAACTTGTTCATGCAGATACTAAACGTTTATATTTCTTAGTGGCGCGTTTTAATTTACAAATGTTTTCAATTGATCTGCTATGTTTCATCATATTTCATAATTCGTTGGCATACAATAGTTGAAGTATTTTCCTAAATTTAAGTTTTTAAAGTAGGATTCGAACAGCTCAAAAGATGGTACGATTGCTAGGAAACGAAAATGAGTTTTCATAACCTTAGTCCTTAAAGAAAATTGTTTAGCAAGTTTCAATAATATAAAGTGGGCGATCAGTTCACGAACATAATCTGTTCCAAGACTTTATTCGCAATCCGAATTGTTCGTTAACTGATTATTGATTTACCGTAGATTTTTATTGGAATTTGATTAATTCGTTTTGGAAAACCCAAAAAATAAATAAAAAATTATATACTTTCTTACTATGTTTATTTATATGTAATAATAAATATACAATTATACACAGTCTTTCATTTTTATTAGTCATGCTATTTTTCTGTTTGATGTGTTAAAGAATCTGTCTAATGTTGTCGATTGCGTTTCTCTCTTCTTCAGGAATTTTTGAAGCAATTAACAGCATTGTCGTCGTAGAGATTCCCAAGCCGGTGAAACCTCAACCTGGTTTGGATGCCATTCAAAGACCGTTGTTCTGTCATCCTCCCAATTTTTCAAGAAATCTTAAATGTAGATGTAGGCTGGATCGAGGAGGAGAACAGAAACTTGCATAACATACCAAACTTGTGCTGAAATGAACGTACACGGCATCCGCTACGCTGTTAACAGAACACACAACTGGAAGACACCTAGTGTAGAAAACATTCACAATTTCTGGTAAAAAAGTTTACAATACTGCACCAGAAACTAGCTAAACATCTAACACACATCATCATCGACCTACAAGACATGCCAAATTTTCTTACACAGGGCATCATCTACATGAAACCTAAAAACAACAACACTACAGACCCCACACAATATAGACCAATTACATGTCTTCCAACACTCTACAAATTATTGACATCCTCTACCACAAACAAAATATACAAACATGTTGAAGAACACGACATTCTTACCGAACAACAAAAAGGTTGCCGTAGAAAATCGCAGGGAATGCAAAGAACAGTTACTCATAGATTCAGTCATTCTACGGCAAGCACACAAACAACACAGAAACATACACATGGCATATATAGACTACAGAAAAGCATTTGACAGTGTTCCACACAGTTGGCTGCTACATATTCTACACATGTACAAAATACATCCATCACT
>NW_019392559.1:5732-6957 GCF_000671375.1 Centruroides sculpturatus
TACGACAGAGCCATAATCACAGATAAAACAATTTACCACAACAGACCAGACATCACACTCATTGACAAACACAATAAAATCACATACATTATAGACATAGCCATTCCAAACACTCACAATGTACAAAACACATGCACTGAAAAAATTAGCAAGTACACAGAACTTGCCCAGGAAATAAGGCATCTGTGGAGGATGGATAGGGTGCTTATTGTACCTGTCGTTCTCTCCTGTACAGGTGTGATACCACACACACTACACAAAAGCCTGGGAACATTACAATTGAATAGAAATACATACATAACACTACAGAAGGCTATATTGAGTACATGCCATATTGTTAGGAAATTCCTGAATACAGACACTGACAATGACACCCTTATTTAATTTTAGTTTTATTTTGGTTGCTATGCCTTGACTTTGGTCCGGCATAGTACACAGCCATCGGTGTGAACCGGGTAAAACCCATTAAACACAATAATAATAATACTGTAATAATTTAACAACCACATATGAGTAACAGTTCACAATGAATATAATTTTTATTAAATTGAAATAAGAAAAAAAAACAATTGGTTAATTGTACCACCAGTTAACTAATTGAATATTTGACAAATTTACTAAATAACAAAAAGAATCAACAAATCACTCAAAAAATCGTACTTCATATAATAGAGAGGCCGACGTTTATATTTTCACGACTTTTTCTTCACCGCAACTTTTTTTTATAATGACACAAGTTGTAGAAGAAAGTACATTTTTTCTTACTACTACTAATACTACTACTTATACAACTATTACAACTACTACCACTACTACTACAACTACTGCTATTACTACTGCTGCTGCTGCAGCTACTTATTAAAGCAGTTAATATTACAATAATTTATTCGTTTCGAGTATTTTTAGTTAAGTATTGTTACCGAACGATGACTGCACGGACAATACATGCAAGCAAAAGCTAACATCGAGTAAAAACTTCGAATTATTTGCAAAATTTACCTTAAAATATTATACTACTAACGATGAAATTATATGTAATATGTTGTTTTAACATTACGAAATAATCAAAAAGTAAGTAAAAGGAAATAACGATGTTGTGGTTCATGTATTATACGTACAGTACATTGCTTATGTATATTTTAACTATAAATATTATACCAAGAGGCACAGCAATATCTATCGACCTAATAAAAATGCCAATGCCAATCACTCATTAACCAAATGC
>NW_019392560.1:0-3962 GCF_000671375.1 Centruroides sculpturatus
TAATACACCAAAAAGTCTACAGTTTCCGCGTTACACAGGTTATATTAATATTTTAAATAAAAAATCGTTCCTATCTGCGATCTATTTATTTATTTTTTTGTACAGGATCCATTTAAGAGGTTCTACTGTATTTCTGACTAATATTTCAATATGTTAATACCTATACAGTTTTCATATTGTGCACGTTATCAAAAATATGTGTAATAAATGACAAAGTTCGAGTTCCAAAGTGGTTTTTTCCCTTAAGGAAAAATGTAAAGTGAATTAATCCATTACCAAACCCCCCAGAAAATGCCCACTTTAGATCTTAAATACCATAATTTAAGCTGTAATAACATAAATAAATGTCCTAATTAAATGCACAATTGTTTTGTGCATTTATTAAGATAAGATAAATGTTGCAAAAATTTCGATTAGTTTTAAAAATAAATAAATAAATTCATTCTTTCCAATGTACAAGTTGTAAGCGTGGTAACGCCAAGGCAATCTGCCAGGAGAATGCCTTCCAAGAAAACTTTCTGTAGGAAATTAGCGCTATTTAGGTGTTAGCCATGTAAAAAAAAAAATCCGGTAAAATCCATGTGGGTTCTACCGATTTAAGATGTAACCTAAACATAATTATAAAATTGTAAAAAAAGGGTTTTACTATTAAATAATTTCTGATAACACGCAATTCTATTAAAATTGTGATTTATAGACTGGAACAGATGTAACCTACGTAATTTTAGTTGAAATAAACATTTGATTCTGATGAAACCGTGTTGTAGTTTACCTTGCTTTTTTTACAGTTTTAGTAGATTTACATTACGTAAAGGTACACCTTAAAGAGAACAGACAGTTAAGAACACTTTCTCTTCCAAAGTCTATCATTGAAAACATTCAAACACGCGATTGGAACTATATAAACCAGAAAATATTAAACCAACTGAATAAAGTGGTGAATAATCTGCCAAGTGTTGAATAATGCCACCATAGTGTGTCTGTAAAAAACCAAATGAAATAAACATAATTTGTACAATGGTAACGAGATATATTTTAAAATCTAATTAGTAAATGTTTTGGTTAGTTATTAGGGGATTTTAAATTTTAAACAATCATACTTTTCAGCCGTTTTTGTTTTCCCGGCTGTTATATATAACAGAGGAAAAGTATGGCAATCGATCAAGAAATAACCCCAAGAGTTTTTTGACATTTTTGGACTCAGGTGTCCTGAGTCCAAAAATGGTCCAGAAGTGCAAAAAACGTCCAGAAATGAAAAAAAAAAAAAATTAGAGCGTTTTACTGTACGTATGGGTATTATAGCGTGTATGTATGGTGCACAATTTTGTTCACCCTCTTTGAAGCTTAATAACTCCTGTGTTTCTACAGAACATTTATGAAATTTTGCAAGGTTTGTATATTAGAAGCATTAACGTTATTAAATTTTTCTGGTTAAAGTTTTAGGGGATGTGGAGGGGATGTAAAGAGGGGGTCTGTATTATATCTCGAATGTGGTCGAACGTTAATAAAGATTGTATTCGTTATCATTTACATTTTTTTAAATAAAAAAACACATGTCTATCCAAAAAAAATTAGCTTTTTACCATTTTATAATAATTAATTATATAAAAAGATTTTAAATAAAATCTTATAACAGATATCGGCAACACGCAGTTTTAAATGCTGTTTAATGTTGCGGGGAAAGTTAAGAAACTCGTTGCTGGATTTTTTGATGTAGGCCTAAACTTTTTTAAAATTTTCCTGGTGCATTTGATAATTGAGGTGATAAAGGCACTGAGAGGCGCAGTTCGAGTCCGAAACCATTCAAATTTTGAAGATCCAGAGAAAATGACTAAATACTTGATGTTGGTCACTGGTTCGCGCCTAACCACGAAGTTTTCTGAGTTTTCTTCACGTGTTTACCCTAAACCTAATATCTAAATAGGGACCAGTTTTCCATTGATAGCCTATCCGGTAGGGATCCTACTCTGGCACTGTTGCCAGAGTAGGACCCTATTATTTCATCAATCAACCAACTATATCCCTTTTTCTCTTTAATATGTTAAGACATAGCTTTTATACTATGTTTATGCATTAATTAACAGATTATAATATATCTTATTCTATTTTTATAGGTACGAAAAGTTTTTAAAACTCCGCATTATGGGCACTAAGAGGGTTCTAGAAAACCCGGAAAATTCCAATCTTGAATAATCTAGAATTAAATGAGGATCATAACGTTATGCACGAATTAAACCAGATTTCACGACGTTGAATTTCATCGTAGGCGTGTTGTTTAAGTTTTCTACACTTTTATTTAGTTAGCGTAGTAAAACCCCGATTTAGCCAATTAATGGAGGAGTCAAATCTGTTAATTGAGAATAAATATTTATAATTATATCAAAATCTATGATTGATATTACTTTATATCAAAGTGTTTCTTAATTAAGAGACTAAATTTTGGAGGCTCCTCTGCATCCCGCCAACTGGGACATTTGTCTACCTTATCTTGGAGTGTGTGTAGAAATGGGATAAGGCAATGCAATACGGGGGCGATTTGCCATGGAGGAGTGACACCCAGTAGGAAGTTGAATGGCAATCTGACTCATATTTAGGTTTAGCAGACGTGAAAAAATACCGGAAAACTCCACGTGCCCAGCCTGTTGGTGAGACACTAACCCACGATAAGCGTTCTACAAGTGTTCGGTGGTGTTATCTATTCGGCACTATATAATTTCACTATAATGTATTAATGGTAAATGTTGTAACATCATTATGCCGACACGAACAAAAATTAAAACTTTATATATATTACTAGCAAACCCCGCTACGCGTTGTTGTGACTCAAAATGTATTTATATCTATATCTATATCTATACTACTATATAAAGAGACAACGTATTTTTCGTTTGTGACCACTAACCGTGAAAACTACTAAACCAATCGTTACCAAATTTTAACTGTAGCATCTTTATGACCCCCGGAATGTTTACCACTAATCAAACCTGCAGATTTTTTATTAATTAAATAAAACTACAATGGATTTTTGTCTAGGGTTAAGGCTTTTATGTCCAACAGATGGCGCTACGAGTATGACTCCCTAAGTTTGCTTTTCTGTGAGGATGAACTAAAGCAGATCATCTTCTATCTATCTANTTCTATCTATCTATATAAATAAAAATGTAATGTTCGTTTGTTCCTACCAATTCCTTTGAAAATTTCACACAATTCGAATACGCACGTGTTTTTATATAATATACATGTCGAAATTCCCCCACGGGGGGAGATGGACAGGATTAAGGCTTACCGTAAAGAACTCTGCTTCTATTTCTACTATTTTAGATGCGGGTTTTTGCGTTTTTGATTACGTTTTAATACGGTATGTCAACAGAATATACACTAAAAAGAAATTTTTCGAAAAATTCCCCCCACACGGGGAAAGTGTTATACATTTATAATAGATACAATTTCATGATGAGCTCAGGATATTTTTCTTCTAATTATTAATTAGAGATTCAGACTATGTACAAAAAATTAAATAATTTTTTGTACATAGTCTGAATCTCTAATTAATAATTATAATAGATACATTTTGAGCCACAACAACGCGTGGCGGGGTCTTCTAGTCTATTATAAATGTATAACACTTCCCCGTGGAGGGGGGAAATTTTTCGAAAAATCCCTTCTTAGTGTATATTCTGTTGACGTACCCTATTAAAACGCAATAAAAAACGCAAAAAACCGCATCTAAAATAGTATAAATAGAAGCAGAATTCTTTACGGTAAGCCTTAATCCTGTCTATCTCCCCCAGTGGGGGGAATTTCGACATGTATACTATATAAAAACACGTGCGTATTCGAATGCAGCGTTGTGTCAAAATTTCAAAGGAATCGGTAGGAACAAACGAACGTTACAATTTTATTTATATAGATAGATTGAAGATAATCTGCTTTCAGTGGCGTGCCGTCACATTTGATGATAG
>NW_019392561.1:0-1176 GCF_000671375.1 Centruroides sculpturatus
CTTCGCTGGGTTTTTATTTGTATGTAATATAGTTTTTTTTATATATATAAAAGACTGTTTTTGTTGGGAGACTATAAATGACTTACACATCTAAGGTTAACGGTAACAAAAAGAGAGCTTTATTTTCACATATGATCAGTTCGAAGGCAGCAGAGCAAGTGGTCACCAGATGGACATGTCTTTACACAAAGGTCATGAGTTATGTCACCCCTCTGACACCTAACCAAGGGTACACTCACTTTCGGTGATTAATTACAGGGTGGGACAAGTTCCACGAAACTTGTTACAAAACAATACTACAAATCCCCCTTTTTGGGCAAGTTTTGTGATTTACATTTAATTTCATTTAATACAATATTCATTTCACATTGATTCTGTCTAAACAAATAGATTTTTAACTTCTTTATTTTCCTGTTCTGAGATATTAAACAATATTGTGGCAATGTGGCTTGCGTATAAAGGGGCATTAATACTATTAAATTCTGGTTCTTAATTAAAGGTCGACAGGGTAAAGACATAAAAGTGGTCATGTGACATATCTCTTAATGAATATTTTACCTATTAGCGTTCAATATTAATAAAAGTAATAATAATATTCGTCCCTAGCCTCAAAGTAAGCTTTTTTGTCATTATATAATAGTTCAGTAAAACCCGTTAAGATGTTCTCGTCTAAGATGTTAGAATGTATATGGGGACACGATTTAGTTCAACCACTTTGACGCTTAATAACTAATTCCTGTGTTAAACCATCTGACTCCGATTCCAACCACTCTGACCACAGAAATTATTAGGCTTCAAACAGAGTGAACGAAATCATTCCCCACACACAGTCTAACATCCATATATAGGGGAGATCGGGTCAACCTCGGCATGCGGGGCAAGTTTGTCAAGCGCTTTTTTTAAAAAACAAATTAAAAGGAGACTTTGGTTATAGGTTAGGCAGTTGAGTTTTATTGTTGGCTTGTTGAGTGTAGTGTTTTTATTGTTCTCCAACAAGCGTAGTTGAATTATCAAGCAAATTTTCATTTTCGTTCAATTCCATATAATATTTTTTTTCCATTTATATTGAATTGGCAGGTTTTGTTATAATTCCATGATAACGAAAGTTACTTTTCCTGTTAGAAGGATGTAACTTCAACTTATTCACGTGGCCAGATCGTGGCTTGGCATTCTGTT
>NW_019392561.1:2919-3564 GCF_000671375.1 Centruroides sculpturatus
CTTTCGATACGTTTGCCCCTATAAATAATAACATTTATTCAGAACAATCTAATAAGTTTATAAAATTCAAACATTTCAATGCGCTTACCTGTTGAAAAATTAAAGCAAACACTTTCAATGCCAAACAAAGAAAGTTGAACACTACAGAAATTACCACAATACAAAAGATAAACGATTCTTCTGAAGAAACTTCAAAAATTAATTCATATAATACGAAAACTGTAAGACTAAAAAATATAAGAATTCCAAAAGAAATGAGATTCGATAGTATTTCATTTAATTTGTTGACAAGTTCACATAATTTAAGATACGAATGAAAAATTGCTGAAAATGAAATATCTTTGTTTTCATTTATATTTTCGATAAGATCTTCAACAGACATTTTTGATGCGAAATGTATCACTATCAAGAGAATCGCCAACGCAAAGATAACCGAAAATACTGTTCCAATTCCGCAAATGATAAGAAGAGAATCGATTGTCGTAACAAATAACGTGTGTATTAAGTTCGCGCCAAACTGAATAAAAATATGAAATTTCCAGTTTACATGTATTATGGCGGCAATTGTAGCGAATGATAGAATAAATGTAAATGCTACAGGAATCCAAAACGATATAAGACGAGCTATAATACGATTTATTTTAA
>NW_019392562.1:0-807 GCF_000671375.1 Centruroides sculpturatus
CTAAATATTAAATATTTCGTTACATAAACACTGTAATGTAAATGAAAGAAAAAATTAGAATACAAAAGTTTTTTAAACTGGCAAATTGCCCTAGAATTATGTTGTAGTTTGAATGCTCGGATTTGTACAATTTAAAATCCCTATAATTTTTTATCACTTCATTTAAGTCAAATGCGCATAATAGTAATATTAGAAAAAAGATAAAAAATAAAAATCAATTAACTAACAAGTAAGTTACACTATTCATTAAACTGTATCCACATGTTCGGTATTCGGCAAAGTATTTGTCCAAGTGTTGATTATTTGTTCAGCATACACGTACTGTACATACATACGAGTAACTGCCGATTATCTTCTTAGAATAAAAAATGTTCGTACGAGATCTATAAAATCGACAATTATCAAGCAATAATTTGCGCTGCTACTTGCACTTATGAGCATTTCATATCTGTCAATGGAATATAAAAAATAAGAATATAAAAAATACTTTTACATAGACAAGTGTCGGACGCATTGCAGTTACTAAAAGAAAATCGTAAATAAAGCAATAGAAATTCAAACCGAACGTTAAAACTCAAGCAACCAGTTGCTTAACTTTCCCAGCAACATTAATAACTGCGTTTGGCGCCATCTGTTATGATATGTTATATTTTAAAAACGGTTTTATTTCATAAAGTAAATATTAAACATAATTAGGTATAACTTAATGTAGACTTTACTAGTTATTACAATTTACAATTTTTTATAAAGTTTATCTTTACTGTTAAAATTGAGTGTTTTACAATTTTATAATACTTTTTCTAAGTG
>NW_019392562.1:1344-2759 GCF_000671375.1 Centruroides sculpturatus
ACTGTTGCCCCTATACCAGGGGCAACTTTAATAAAAATAATTAAAATAATTACAACTTTACAAAAAGAGAGAAGTTGCCGATCTTGCCCCTATACCCGGGGCAACTTCGTCAATTTCTCTCTTCTTGTAAAGTTGTAATTATTTTAATTATTTTTATTTCCAAACTGATTTTAACCAGTTCTATAGTAAGGTAACATTCCAATAGACAATATGCAAAGCTTTTTTTTTCAGTTTACAGCAGTATTTATTACACAAAATTTAAGTAAAGCTTAACATGCCGATCTTGCCCCGATCTCCCCTAATAACAGCTGAAAATGTAAACTTTTAAAAATAAAATACAGCATGATAATAGATGGCGCCTGTAAACGCTTTCAGGAATGATAAGCAACTTGTTGCTGGATTGCACCATATTTACCGCCAAGGACTATGCCATCTTGCAGGCCATCACATATGTTACCGATAGACCTGCCATTGCCGTTTTTTGCACAGATTACAAATCCATCTTCTCCGCCTTAAACAACTGCAATAACAAATCTCCTACCATCTTTCGCAGCATCCATAACAAACTACACAACAGTACAGCCACGAAAAGAACATACACATTATCTGGACTCTCGTTCACCTTAGTATTGATATCAACGACAAAGCAGATGACCTCGCTAATAGCACTCTTCCAAACACCGTTAACACCAAATATATATCCCCGGAAAACTCCTATCATTAACTCCGATTACCAACACAACATGGGAAAACATCTGAAGTCACTACCCGAACCAAAATAACTATCCTTGGTTTAACGACAGCCCATATACCAGAATATCTACCATTTTCGATCGTTATATTAACGTTTTAATTAACCGCCCCACGACCAACTCTACTTACAAAGTACTTTTTCTACACTCGAAAAATAAAAAGTAATGATAAATGCAGTTAATACCCCAACCAAATCTTTATCTTTATAAATAAACTAAAGAGAATACGTTTTATTCTTAAATGACAAACTTATTAATACTTCAAAAATAATAATACATAAATATTCTTCATTTAAATTAGTCTCAGATGCGTTGCAATCATTAAAAAATTTGTCAACGAGCTTTAGAAATTATAATTTTAAGCAGAAAAAGTTTGCAGTTAAATTCGTTTTCTTCGTTTTAATATTTGCAAATGTTGCATAAAAAACCAAGAAAAATTTACCGAACAAAAGACTGTTATAAAGTTTTTCTTTGTTAAATTAACGATATTTTTAAATATTTTCTTACCTCCAGATGCAGAGGAAAACAAATAATTTTCCTGTTGGTTTCTTTTGTTTTTCCATTTCTTTCCTAATGAATATATCACTAGAAGAGATATAATAAGCAAACTTAAAAGAATTTGGAAAGTCGACAGAAGCATGGTTAATACTCTTCTTGCTCTGC
>NW_019392563.1:0-1889 GCF_000671375.1 Centruroides sculpturatus
TAATAGTTATTAAATATGGCTTGCATTTAATTAAACCATTCAATTGTCTCTTGACAAGATGATACTTCTTGCTTGAAGCTAACATCCTTGCTTTTCAGTACAGCAAATTCAAAATTTTTTAAAAGAACATCACACATTATCTTGCTTCCATTTTCATTCAAGTAATACTGTTGATCTTCAAACAAATCAGATTTTAATAAGTTACCATCCATAAATGCTTTGCGCAAGTTAATAAATCCAAGATTTGATTTCTTGCACAGTTCACGTATGAACATATTGAGGCATTGAATTTTGTGATTAACCACCGTATCAAAATGTGGGAAAGGTAAAATTGCACTAAGAATGAGGATTTTTACCTGTGTCCGAATTTCATTTAATGAATCTTTAACCAGGGAACAGATTTCACTCAGAGAACTGCTACCTCTTGATAAAAAGTCATTTATTCCAAGATGTATAAATATTATTTCTTCTCCTGTTAAATTTGATATTTCTAATTTTATATATTCCAACACATTCTGTAACTTCCAATTATTGTTTGCATATATGTCAATTTTCCAGTTTTCATTTTTGATGCATAAATTTTTAAAAATATAGTCTCCAATTAGTATAATATGTGGCACTTGATTATTTGTTTCATGCTGTAAATAAAATACAGTTTTTTAAAATAATAATTAACATAAATAAAAGTTAATTAATTGAATGAAAATATAAATTTAAAAATTTCAATTACTATAATTTTGTGCAGATAACCCATGCATCATCTATGTTTAAACACCAACTTGAAAGTGGATACATGTTATATAATGAGACAGATTATTTGCCGATTTTACCTTTAATTATAAACTCGTCAAACAGCTTTTCCTTTATCTACATTTATAAACAATACCTTTCAAACTGGATGAACAAAAATACACCTCTAAAATACTTTGATCCAGTCCAACTGCAGTTAATTCACTAGAAAAACCAACATTTTTGATCTATGCCCAAGATCTTCATCAGGCACTATCCCATTTGAACAAGGTGAGTCCAAAGAACAAGGAATAATTCAAATTTGAATGTATCAATGTGATGCTGATAGATAGATGACCAATTAATCATTAATTTAAATCATAATGTGCTTGCCAGGTGTGATATATGCATTTTTCTTCTTTAAAATTAATGCAATGACCATTCTTGTATGTCTTAAAGATCTCAAGGGCTTCTAATTCTCTTAGTTGTTCTGTATGGACAGCAGATCTTACTGTACAGTATATCCTTGGTCCAAATTCACTGTAACCTCACTGTCTGATGCTTATGTGGATAGGGCCATGGAACTCTTCTTGTGAATTATATCATGCCTATGTTCTACCAATTGTTTTTTATTTTTATAGACCCAATGTACACTAGATACTTCTCAATGTCTGGAACCCTTCATCATCTAATGGAACCATATATACATCTAGTGCACTATCAATGTTCATTGGGTCTTCCAAGATCTTCCAAACTTCCAGAATACCTAAATAATTTCATCAAGGCTTGAGACCACATCTAGAACAATCTGTCCTCAATTGCTCTTTAAAGCCAAAGCACAAATATGACTCCAATCAGTGAGATCTTCAGTCAACAAAAAAAAATCCCACATACAGTCGACCCCCCTATAACGTGCGTTCCTATAACGACAATTCCTATAACGTAGCGAAAAAATTGTAGCAACATACGTATAAAGGAGCTCCTAAAACATCGTCGCCGACTCGTTTCGCGACAAGATTGATAGAATCTGGACCAATAGTGGATGAGCAGCCGAACTACTTTCCTCCGCCCTGCGCCACGCTACGGAGCGGCTAAATTGAGTTTGCTATCGTCTGTACAGTATTATATATAAATTAGGTACTGTACATATAATTATATAT
>NW_019392563.1:2687-3450 GCF_000671375.1 Centruroides sculpturatus
TGCTGTTCCGCGATGAAAACCAGCTTTAAGCAACGGCGTAGTCGAACGGTACACACTCGGTAAGTAATCCTATAATTTTTTGTTTATAGCATAGTTTATACAGATTATTCCCAAAAAATTATACGTGTTTTGGAAATGTTGAGTGGAATTAGTCTAGAATCGGTTAATTTTATAGAAGAAAACCTTTCAAACAGCCTTAGTCCGTAAAGTTCACACCTATCGGGCCAAGATTGGCTCATGTATTTAATCATTCCTACAACATAAAATTCGATTAGCGTGGAACGTATCTAAGCGTTATAGGGGGGTCTACTGTACTAGTTTGAGAAAGCATTAAGAGAATTCCTACAAACAAAACAGGCAAATTGCATCCAGTTGTATCCTGATATTACATCAAGAAATAATGCTAAAAGCAGGTTGCAATCATTATCAGACAATTGTTATTTTGAAAATATTTGCATCTACTTTAATAATGTAACATCTTTATACTTTCTGATTCCCACTTTTAAGGCAAAAATGTTATTTTTAAATAAAAGATTAGAATGGCAATAACTATTAACAGTTATGCATTTTTTAAAAATCATCTGCTATTCCAATTATTTCAAGTTTGTTGATTGATAATACAGAAGTTTGGTTACCAACAAATTTCCCATCATATGCTACTGTAGCAGAGGTCATGCAGCATATCAAAAAAGGAAATATTTTTGTAAGGAATGAAATAACAATCTTTTAGATTATTTTTGATCCATTGTAAAAATTTTTTGCA
>NW_019392564.1:0-4608 GCF_000671375.1 Centruroides sculpturatus
TGCATGTAATCGAAGAATATACCAAAATTTTGCTTGCATTTATGTTAAAATACTTATATAAACATCAAATTAATTAATTTAATTATTGACGATTTTGAAAATATTTAATTACCAAATTATAATTACTTAATATTAGGATATATAATTGTTAAATGACTCTCTCTCAGCAGTTTATTTCAACTAAGGCAATGTTATTCGTAGACAAAGACATTTATATTTCTAAAACTAACTCTAAATCGAATATTTGAACCTAATGAGTTTGAATCTATAGATATATGAATAAAAACCTGCCTTCGAAAAACTTTATAAACAAGGCAATATGGAAGCAAAAATTGTATGTTGTGGTCGAAAGACCGTTAACACCATTGACGTACACTTATAAAATGTTGGTTCAAAATTAGTCAATCTGGTAGATTGACAGATGACTTGACTCATTTCAATTAAAATGCTGATTTGGGAATTGCATCTGGCACAAAAATAGCACTCTTTAACTGGTTAAGATACAGTGGTTAAAAAGAGGATGATCGACTAGTGGAGGGTGAAATAAATCGAGGAATGCGGCTACGACTAGGTCGAGGCATTACCCAAGGTTGCTTCGGAACTGGCCCTCTGCTTCGGAGAGCATAAGGAGGTGAAGTCTCTGCTTTCGTTTCAGATATCTCGGTCACCGATTCGGGTTTTTCGCCCTCGCTCTCACTCTCACTTTCTTGCTCTAGCGGTTCTTCCGGTGGTGGAGTAGGTATAGAAGACAAAATAAACTTGTACCATGGGTCCAGGTAAGTGACTTTTTGAGAATCAGTTGGTTGTGATACTCCAGGTGACGTAATAACTTCATTGTCGGTCAAGTTGGCTTCAAGGTTAAACTCCTGTCTAGCAGTTGTGGGTTTAATGCGGTCTGCATGTACGTTTAGCTTACATACTTTCAATTGTAAAATTAACAGGACCGAGGATTTCAATAATTCGATAAGATCCCGACCATCGTGGTGCTAATTTTTGCTTTAGGCCTCTAGGGACCACAACTTCTTTTAATAACACTCCATCTCCAACTCTATAACGTGGAGGTTTATTTTGTGGTCGGTGTCTTTCTTGTCTCGTTTCAGCCGCTTGTTCCAAATATTTTTGAGCCGTTTGATGCGCATGTTGCATTCGTTGGCGTAATTTGGAGGCAAAATTATCTTTTATATCGTAGGATACTGTCGCAGAACTTGTAACTAAGTCAAAAGAATATGTTGGGTCTCTCCCATATAAAAGAAAGAAGGGACTTTCATTAGTCGATGAATGTATCGATGTATTATATGCAAACAAGGCATAGGTGATCCATTCGTCCCAATCTCGTTGGTCTTTAGATACATAATGCGGTAAAATGTCTATTAAAGTCTTATTAAATCGTTTCACTATACTATTACATGCTGGATGATAAGCTGTTGTGAGGATTCTTTTTATTTGTAGTAGTTTGCACACTTCCGAACACATTTTCGAGATCAAGTTAGGTGCTCTATCTGTCAATAATTGAGTTGGCGTCGAGTGACGTAACACTATATGAGTGACGAATGTCTTGGCGATTGTTTTGCTGCTGACGTCAAATATTGGGACAGCTTCCGCGTACCGACTGAAGTGATCAACGAAAACTAAAAAGTATTTATTTCCATTAGAAGTGATAGGAAGCGGTCCAGGAATGTCCATCGCGGTTCTTTCGAACACGTGAGATAGAGGAGAGAACAATTGTAGTTCAGCTTGTGAATGTCTTCCTCTTCGTCTATGTTTTGCACAGCTTTGAATTTTATAGTTTATAGAAATTATAAAACGAATTTCCTTCACAACAAAGTATATTATAATGATTCTTAATTAACTCTTTTGCTACCCAGCAGTGTTTAATTTTAATGTGACTAAACATAAAAAATACTTAAAACTGAAAAAAAACGAAAGAAATGAATTAATTTTTAAGAGAAATTTCAAACTTTATTTTCTATCGTCTGACTTTTCTGCGAAATTTAACACCGATGTGTTTACAACTAGATGACTTTGAGAACAGCTGGTGTTGGATTTTCCGCGACATTCTCATAGACATCTCAGGAGGAAAAGGGTTTAAAGTAGGGTGAATACCAGCTGGCTGTATATTTTTAAATATTTTTAAAAAATTACGTTTTTTATTGAGATTTCTGACTCCCCCGACATAAGTAAACGTATATATAATAAAATCTATTAAATAAAAAATTAAAGAACTATCGGAGGTCGTTTTTGACACCAGAAACCAGCTTTAAATAACTTTAAGGAAGTAAAATCCCTGCACTGTAGAACGATGAATAAAATTTTATAAAAAAATTCCTATTAAAAAACAATTAATTGTTAATCGTGCGTCATTAAAGGTACATAAAAATCGCGATAAAATTTTTTCGCAATGGAAAAAATTTTTGAAAAAATTTGGACTTAAAAAACATCCAGATAAAAAATTTTTTCAACGCCATTTAACCTGCCCGAGTTAACTCGAAATAATGACTTCTGAAATTTAAATACATTTATTTAATTCTACTAGCTTACAGTGTGTTCTTTACTAAATAGTTTTTCTTTCTACTATGATTTTGTACAATAAATTAAAACAAAAAAAATTTACAAAATACTAAGAGAAATGTAACTTAAAATCTTCTTATTTTCCCTCTTAGTTTCACAATAACTTTTCTCGTACTGTTCTATTCACTATAACAATTACTAAAATATTATCTTTGTGCTCTTCTACTTTACATAGAGTTTGAAACAGAAACCAGTAAGGTTTTGAAAAACATATTACGTGCAGCAGACACTGGAAAAATAATTTTCTTCCAATTTGATAAACACTTATACTTGAATGCGACTTTGCACTTTTTCAGTGAGATTGCTATCCAAAGTTCCGGATTTTCGTCATGCATCTAATACCTAAATACAAGTAACTCTACTATAAGTACGAGGTCACGTGGTTAAGCATAAGCAAACAAACTGTTGCCTTCAATTCTACAATAAATTCAATGAAATTTTATTTAGGAAGCTTTACAGCCTTTCCACTTACAAACGAATACACAAATCACAGGATTAAAGTTTATTTAAAATTGAAATTATATTAATATCCATCCGAATATCGATAAATCAGAAATGATTAATTGACTAACTCGTACAAGTATTACAGACAATCGTTCTTGCATATAACAGAAAATATTATCATTAGAGAATAATGAGATTGTGGAATGTCTACATTCGTGAATTGCTGAAGATAAGTGTCGAAATATTGTCTGTTTACGTAAAGAGCCAGTAATAAGTAAACATTAATGTATTTTCAACAACTCCTAACACATCACAGATACCACATCTTTCTGCAGCAACCGATAAGAGTTTCGATGTAACATATTAAAACATTGACGGCTACTAATGAGATAGATGTTGGTCTGACTTAACTAATGTATGCAAATATCACTGATATTAACGTGTAGTAACCACTAGTAAACAGATTTTTTTACATAAGACGTTTATAATCTATAGCATCGAAATTGTTATCAAACATATCGTGTTCTAGTCTAACAATTCGTATGAAAAATACAAAGGTCAACGAAACTCTGGAACGAAAATAATGTTCTTCAACAGAAATAAAAATTGGAACACGTGAATTTGAGTCGAACATTCAGTGTCTAAGAAAAACTTGGATTTTTCAACACGTTGTGAAATAGATAAGTTTTACAGCACTAATATAACACAAAACCTGCAATTCAGGTTATGTTCACTGTTTCAAAAATTGTATCACTGAAAAAAGATGCATTACTGTCTTAGTTCTATACGAAAAGAATCATACACCCTACTGTGAGTGAGCTTTTTAATTTACATCGTCAAATTTCATACTAATGGTAACGTTTGTTCATTTGTTTGAACACGTTTTTGTCAGTAACTAGCGTATTAACACTGAAATTTCCGTACTTCCTTAGTAAAAAATTAAAACAAGATCGCCAGTTAATTTCCTGTATAACAAGTTTTAATTATTTGTTTCGTTCTTTAAAGTATAATTTATAGAACTTTCAGCAGAGCATCGCTTTTTTTGTAGAACTCCGGTTAATTGAACGAGAGAAGAAAAAACGGAATATAATCCACTCACCATCTGAAAATAATAAATAAAAGAAAACAAATAAATATTTTTTCTATTTATCATTATTTTCAAATATTTCTTTCTTTTTAAATAACTATACTAAAAATGCATTTTAAATTAAAGCTTTATAAATAATTTTATAAGAAGTAATTACACATTGCTGCTATTCATAGTCCAAAAAATTAATAACGAAATAAAACCTTTTAGATTTAGGGGAGATCGGAGCAAGATCGGCATGTTAAGCTTCACTTAAATTTTGTGTAATAAATACTGCTGTAAACTGAAAAAAAAGCTTTGCATATTGTCTATTGGAATGTTACCTTACTATAGAACTGGTTAAAATCAGTTTGGAAATAAAAATAATTAAAATAATTACAACTTTACAAGAAGAGAGAAATTGACGAAGTTGCCCCGGGTATAGGGGCAAGATCGGCAACTTCTCTCTTTTTTTAAAGTTGTAATTATTTTAATTATTTTTATTAAAGTTGCCCCTGGTATAGGGGCAA
>NW_019392564.1:4877-5341 GCF_000671375.1 Centruroides sculpturatus
AATGCAAGTTCAAAGACATATATACATGAATAACAAATGCAAACATGTTTTCATTTATCATCTGTTTGATTTTTATCCTTTGCTTCTAATGTGGCTTTATGTTGCCGATCTTACCCCGCTAGTCATGATTTCGAAACATTAAGTACAACCCTGAGAACAGAATGCCAAGCCACGATCTGGCCACGTGAATAAGTTGAAGTTACATCCTTCTAACAGGAAAAGTAACTTTTGTTATCATGAAATTATAACAAAACCTGCCAATTTAATATAAATGGAAAAAAAATATTATATGCAACTGAACGAAAATGAAAATTTGCTTGATAATTCAACTACGCTTGTTGGAGAACAATAAAAACATCGTCAAATTTCGGTTAAAGGTGGCGATAGAATGACAACAATATGACGAATTTTGTCGATACTTGTAAACTATTCACGGATTGATCGTGAGAATGTTTATAGTTAAA
>NW_019392565.1:0-3685 GCF_000671375.1 Centruroides sculpturatus
TCCAAACTGATTTTAACCAGTTCTATAGTAAGGTAACATTCCAATAGACAATATGCAAAGCTTTTTTTTCAGTTTCAGCAGTATTTATTACACAAAATTTAAGTAAAGCTTAACATGCCGATCTTGCCCCGATCTCCCCTAATTATGTACTAAAAATTTAAACGTTGATTAATATTAACTTCTTCAGAAAACTCGCTAATTTTTTCTCCTTTAATATACAAAAATCTACAATATAATTACGGAGTGTGAAATAATTTAANTTATCTTTTTACTTTATGATTATTATTATTTTTTTATTTAAAATAATGAAAAATATTATGGAAATGGTCAGATGATAATAAGAATTTTTGTAGTAGAAGGGGGAAAAACAAGGATATGAAATTTCTAATGTGAATCGGCAATTATTAGTTGAAAAGTCTCGAAGACAATTTTGATAAAAACCAAGAAAAAATAATAAAATGTAAATTTTCAAAGTATGCTTTAACCAAATATCAAATGATATGATGCAGATACAGTAAAACCTGTGTAAGCCGGATTCATAGGGTACTGGCTTACACAAGTTTTACTGTATTTAAAACGAAAATCCATTTGCATACGGTACCGAGTATTTCTTTCGGTTAGGCAGGTTTTCGTTTTGAACAGGTTTTTTTTAAACAGAAAATTGTTGCAAATTTTTCCCTTTAAAGCAGGTTTTACTGTATATTGTTTTTAGCGTAAAAATTAATTTTACATTAAAAGTTTTAAAGGTATTTCTTACCAAATTTGTGAAATTTAGTCTGGAAAAATTCAGATCTAGAAACAATTTCACTTAATGAATTTATTAAACCATATATTTGTATTCAGGAATACGACAGAAGGTTAACATTTTATTAATGAGATAATTGTAGGGGAGATCGGGGCAACTTCGGCATGCGGGGCAAGTTTGTCAAGCGCTTTTTTTAAAAAACAAATTAAAAGGAGACTTTGGTTATAGGTTAGGCAGTTGAGTTTTATTGGTGGCTTGTTGAGTGTAGTGTTTTTATTGTTCTCCAACAAGCGTAGTTGAATTATCAAGCAAATTTTCATTTTCGTTNTCAAATTAGAAGGAAACGAAAGTCGAGTCGATTTACATTATCCTTTGAGTTTGACAAGGAATATATTAGTAATTTTTCGATATAAATAAGAATCAAACTCAATTAATTAATAAATTATATAAATGGTAATATAAATAACATCTATGCGAGATGTGAAACGAAACCGAAACTGCAATAAAATGAAAGTTTATATAATAATCTTCTGAAATAATTTAATTTTTTCGCTTTTAAAGCGATGAGCAATAATAATATGAACATCTAATCATAATTTTAATTCCTATTTTGCCGAAGAAATTATCAGATCTTCGGTTTCCGATGTCCTAAAGCTATAAACAGCGGGTATTAGGTGTCCAAGTTGGAACGGAAATGGGGTCGTCTCGCCGATGTATACCGGTAAATTTTAATTAATAACCCAGCACATATGTCACTTTAGCTATTTTAAGTAGCATCGTTAGATTCCTCGTGAAAAATTACGAGTTAAAGGGGTCCTGTAGACGGTTCTCGTTTAACTGTTATAGCTATCAAAATTACACATTTCATCTTATATATATATATATATATATATAGTAACCTTTCAAATTTTATTTTATTTTCTTGAATTTATTTTGGTAGCCAGTATCAATAGAAACATTTTATAGCATTAGCATATTAATTTGAATTATTATTAGAGGGTAGAGATTACTCAAGTATGTAGATTGAAGAAAGGAGGAGAGTAAGAGCATGAGAAGATAAGGAGGAGAGACGATCCCAGTAGGATACTGAACAGATATGGTGAATGTGGAAGTATGGAAAATATATTAATTTGAATTATAATTTATTTATTTTTCACTTAATAAATTTTATACATCAGCATTCCAATCCAATTTCCAACAATTTATTTTTGAAAATCGGATTGTCACTCTTGTTACGGGTGTTATACGTGATATTTTAATACAGAAATTTAAATTTAAATATAATATAATCAACAATTTAGTTTTAATTAATATTTACAGATTACTTCTCTTAATATAAACTTTAATCTTGTTTAATAAATTTCAAAAAATAATGACAGACGTAACTATCGTATTGTAAATAATTATATTCAGTGAAATTACAGATAGATTTGACTTTCATCAATAACTCATGACTATATATGATATTTATCGTTGAATAAATCGTAGCCCACATATTGGTGATCATTCTGAACAAAAAAATTCTTAACATTAAAAGATAAATCGGTAAACAAACAATTATTTATCTCTGGATTACTTAACACAATTTTATACCAAATAAACTTCTCTTCCTTAATCCTATCGATATCATGGAGTAAGAATGTCTCATACAATATATAAACTGTGTATCAGTAGGATTGTGAAGTATACATCAGTATAAAAAATACTTTTAGTTTAGTGTTTTTAATTCCTTTCATTAAAAATATTTTTAAAATTTTAATGGTCATTAGTTTATTAATGGAAAAACTTTTATTAATCAGGCTTAAAACATTAAAAAAACTGAATTTTTTACTAAATAAAATTTATGTATCAGTGTCAAAAATAATTTTTTAAAATATTTTTTTTATGCTTTCTTCAAAAAATATGTAATTATATTTCCGATTTTTCGAGTCTGTCTAACAGTCTTATAAACCACTTAGTTTGTTTTCTTTGTATGGAAAATAATCCTATAAAAATTTTTTTGTTTTTTATATATATACATACATAGAGAGATAAATAAAGATAACCTGGAATATAAAAAGTCATAACTTAAAAACTTCAAACTTTATATATTCAACATGCAAAATATTTCAGTTCCTGTAATGCAATATTCGTTTAAACTTTTAGTTCAAAACAAAAAGTAATCCAATTTATGAAAATACTATTTCATTTGTAAGAATTTTGTATATTTAAAATATGTTATATTTTATTCAGTTTTGAAAATAATGTTTTTTATATATTTTTTTAATAATTAAATTATTTAATTTAACATAAACTTATAAAATATTCTACATTCAATACAATGATTTTTATTGAGTGTATTTTATTCGTTTTTGTTGGAAAAGAAATCTAAAAAATTCACAAAAAACTCGATTAAAATCGAAAAAAATGTAATTCTAATTTTTCTCCTTGTTGCTTGACCCCAACAACGTATTTTCTGAAGTGTTTTTATGTTTTTATTTTCAACATCAACCAGAAAATGCTGAGATTTACAGTTACTAGTCACGAACATTTTGAAGATTTTATTTACCATTATTGTATATTATTTTTTTAATATTGATTTTTATTATCCTTTCGATTAATGTCTTTTTCTTTATTTTTTAAAAATATTTTTCATTGCTTCGGGCAGTTGTTTCGAAGATAAAATCTACCGAGTATAAATATTGGTAAAGTTCATAACCATAAATTATATGACATAAACAAAGGATTGTTCAAGAAAAATATCTATGGATGAACAAGTTACAACGTATTATAAACACAGAAATGCCCATAAAAAATAGCTATGGATAAACATGTGTTTATGTGTAAAGTAACTAATGAAAAAGTTCCCATGAATAGTATGAACACGAGGAAACAATTTACAGAAATCAGAAAGTTTACCCTTTTTATAAATTCAAACCTAATTTCACAATTTTTATAAAT
>NW_019392566.1:0-624 GCF_000671375.1 Centruroides sculpturatus
TTGTTTGATTCTCGGCAATTCTCATCGTTCTCAGCGGTAGGTGTTATAAAACAATTACTATTGTTGTTGAAATACTAAATATAAATGGGGTTTGCATCCAAAACCTCAGCGAACGAAGTCGCGAATAATAGCTAGTATATCTATACTAATATTATAAAGAGGTAATGTTTGTATGTATCAGGGGCGTGCCGTGACATTTGATGATAGGGAAGCTGTGTTTCTATAAGAAGCCGACATCCACGGGCAATCAGTTAATTCTTTCTTTAAATGTATTTTTAATAGATTATTTATCTGAAGTACTTAATAAACAAGTTCATTATAATTACCTCTGTTATTAGATCCAATATATTCCATATGCCCTCTAAATGCCAATTCTTGCTTTGATAAAAACATATAACATCTATTTATTTAGATATAATATATCTATTACCCATAATTATCTCGTTACAATTTTCAATATTTATTTTATATTATTTACTAATGTTAAATTCTATTCCGCTTCGATTTCCAAATTGCTTCAAATACGAAAGAATCGACGATTTTTCGTGTCTTTTGCCAGCTAAATTGTCAAAGACATTCTTATTCCACACACTAATTTCACTCTGTAAATGCATTTTTATGCAT
>NW_019392566.1:7852-16716 GCF_000671375.1 Centruroides sculpturatus
CTTTAAAAAAATAATTATAAATTTGTTATATTATATTATTTTATTCTTTATTATACTTTAAATTTTTTTGATGTTATTGCATCACTTTACGA
Source organism: Centruroides sculpturatus (assembly GCF_000671375.1). Classification (NCBI taxonomy): domain Eukaryota; kingdom Metazoa; phylum Arthropoda; class Arachnida; order Scorpiones; family Buthidae; genus Centruroides; species Centruroides sculpturatus. The sequence continues at coordinate 7,945 of NW_019392566.1, forward strand.
AGTGGTATATACGTAATTGCATCAGTTTTAGTACCTATTTAATTAATTTCAATCATGACAGCAAAAGATAAGGATGCTTGTTTCTTTTAAACTATTTGATGAAAACGTTACATAAAATTGGGGTTGCATAATCGTCCGAAATTATTATTATATTTTTGACTGGAAATTACAGGATTTATGCAATTTTAGTTTTATTTATGTCATATAAAACTGACTGCTTGTACAAGTTTGCTTAAAACATGCAACTCAAAAAAAACCAAAATGGCAGCTCAAGAAGTAGATCACGCGGGTCCTGATCTTCTTATATAGACCTTGGAACACTCGGAAGCGCGATCATTTTGGAACCACACGTAACATTAACCTTTATTTCTTTTACTACGATTACTAAACTTGAAGTTCATAATTTAAGAATTAAATTATAGTGGTAGAAAATAATATAAAAGTATTTATATTATTTATACTCGTACAATTTCAAAACTATTTTCTGTAATAATTTGATTCTGACTTAACGGATATTTTGATATTATTGACGACAAAAGTTTAAAATCATTGATTTCCTTACCTGTCTATTATTTTTGTTTGATGGAGTTAAATTGTTTGGACCACGTGGCATGAAAATTTTTGTCAAGGTCCTGATGAGAATGTGCAGACAACTGAACGTGTGGAAGAAGACCACTGAGTCAAGACCGTTCACACGTGCAACTATCTATGTTGTGATTCGATAATTTAAATTAGCAAGCAGTGATACTAGTGAGACTTTATTAAACTCATTTTTTCGTTTAGACATGAAATATTATTTTTACCGTAAATGGTACTTGAAATATTATAATGTATTGAAAATGTACTAAAAATCTAAATGTATTTTCAATATACTAGAAAGAACAAAATGTACCAGAAAGGTAGAACTGTACTAGGAACGGCAACACTGCTTACTATGCAATCACAAAACTCAAAACAAACATGACAGCATACAGACAACAACTACACCATAGATTCACACAACAATATTCTCACCTCACTTTCACAGAACAAAGGATTGTTGATCAAAAACGAACAATTATACACAACAATTTTATCCCACAAACAACATTTGAACTTATCAAACAAGAGGTTAGTGATGAAATACATCAACAAATAGAAACATTTAACATTACTGAAGATCACGTAACCTGTCAGAATAATCCAGCAACAAGCACTGATTACAGCATACACACAACAAGTACCACTAATGATATTGCAGACACTTCTCCATCCATCACTGATAACGTAGACATAGAATTAGTTAATACGCTCTCACTTATATTTCAGAAAACACTCATTAAATATACTGGTAAGATTCCACACAAAGACCACAAATACCAAAAATCAACACGTCAAAAGCAGTAAGATAAACACTAAATTATGTAAACACTCACTTACTACCAAACTACATTCATTCAATTTCTACACTTACAGACATTCATACATTAGTTTATGCTGGGGCAGTCACAGTAGTGACACACCATGGACTGAAAATACACTCACAGNGTTTGTTCCTGCTGATTCCTTTGAAATTTTGACACAACGCTGCATTCGAATACGCATGTGTTTTTATATAATATACGTGTCGAAATTCCCCTCACTGAAGATAGATGGTTAGGATTAAGGCTTAAGGTAAAGAATTCTGCTTCTATTTATGCTATTTTAGATGCGGGTTTTTGCTGTTTTGATTGCGTTTTAATAGAATACGTCAACAGAATGTACACTAAGTAGGGATTTTTCGATATTTCCCTGTGGGTGAGAGGGACAGAATTAAGGCTTATAGTGAAGAACTTGACTTCTATTATATTATTTTAGATGCAGGTTTTTGCGTTTTTGATTGCCTTTTAATATGGTATGTCAAGAGAATGTACACTAAGAAGAAATTTTTCCAAAAATCCCCCCCACGGGGGAAGTGTTATACATTTATAATAGATACATTTTGAGCCACAACAACGCGTGGGGTCTGCTAGTTACTCATAATTAGCGGCCGGATGGCCGAGCGGTCAANACAAAACACAATTCTATCATAAGCCTGCCTGGCAGAGAAGAATAGAAACACAAATAAATGACATTAGACAGCAATTAGGCAGGCTGAAACAATACACTAAAAACAACATAACACCCAAATTAAACAAACAACTCAAAAACAATTTCAAGAAAATTAAAACACTCACAAAACATGAACATCACAACACACACATTACAGAATACATCGATACACTAAAACAAAAACTCGCAGCCAAAGCACGTAGACTCAAACGATACAAAACATGTACACTACGAAAACAACAAAATAAATTATTCACAAACAATGAAAAACTTTTCTACAGACAAATCAGTACTAAAACAAACACTGATACACAGCACAGTGGCACACCAACAGAATAAGAACACACAACTTATTGGTCATCTCTTTTGTCCAATGCTGTTACACACAATGCTGATGCAGGCTGGATCAAGGAGAAGAACAGAAACTTGTATAACATACCAAGTTTGCCTTGTGCTGAAATAAACATACACGACATTCGCTACGCTGTTAACAGAACACACAATTGGAAGAAACCTGGTGTAGACAACATTTACAATTTCTGATACAAAATGTTTACATCACTGCACCAGGAACTAGCTAAACATCTAACACACATCATCATCAATCCACAAGACATGCCAAAATTTCTTACTCAGGGCATTACCTACATGAAACCTAAAAACAACAAAACCACAGACCCCACACAATACAGACCAATTACATTTCTTCCAGCACTCTACAAATTATTGACATTCTGTATCACAAACAAAATATACAAACATGTTGAAGAACACGACATTCTTACATAACAACAAATAGGTGGCCATAGAATTCACAGGGGATGCAAAGAACAGTTACTCACAACATATAACCGGATTGCTGTATGTTAGATCTTTTTATATAATACGTCTCTGTAATCCAAAAAAATATGGTAGACGGACTCACAGCCAAATTTTCAGTTAGGAACTCACTTTTATTTTTAAAAAATGACAAATGCATTTCAGGCAGTGTTGCCGCAAGGAAATTTCAAAACGTACTGAAGCGCCTTCAAAAAATGTACTATTTTCCTTCAAAATGTACTAGTTCTAGGAATACTTTGTTTATGTGCCTGTATATATATAGGCACGTAATTTATATATATATAGATTATTGTCAAATAATTTAATTTTAAATCTTATTTTTGGAATTTTTTGAAAGCTATTTAAAANCACATCGCACATGAATGGTGTGTGTGTGTGATAGTAAACCCAAGTCTCCTATCGTGCACTATTGTGGTTGCGTCTCGATAGCTATAAGGGTGTGGGAGATATGAGGGTTGAAGTAATCAACTTCAAAAATGTGTAACAATGGAAGTGTCAACAATGGAAGTGTTAACAATAGAAGTGTTAGGAATGGAAATGTTTACAATGGAGGTGTTAAGTAACAAAGAAAGTCACTTATGGCTGCTGCTATTTTCGTTGTGTATTTGTCTCTTTAATCCGATTTTCAGTTCGGTAGACTATCATATACAGTTCGGTTCGGTAGACTATCTGTATATGATAGTCTACCGAACTGAAAATCGGATTAAAGAGACAAATACACAACAAAGAAAGTGTTAAGATAAAGCGGCAGGCAAAATTTACAGGCGCAGATGTGGTTTTGTGCGTTTTTGCGGGAAATCGAACATATTTTTAGACTCGTGTAAAAATTCTCTAATTAGTCACTAATATAATTGTCTATTAACAAGTGCACAACGCAATTATGACTGCCATTGTTATCATCCAAAATAATAATCATTTGTGTTTCAATTAATTGTATACAAGAAAATAATTAGAAATGTGTTTAACCTAATATATAATCGAGACGGGTTGATAATGATAATAATAATAATAACTCTCCCGTGGTCACCACCTGGTCGTGGTGGGAGAGCCCAGTAGTTTTACAGACCCATAGCCAATGCAAGCTGGAGCACAAGCTCCTGGTAGGGACACCCATGCCAGTAAAAGAACAAATTGTAGCAACAGCGAGGAAAATCGAAAGATACGAGGCCAGGATCATCCAGTACAGGCAAAATCAACTATTTCAGATAGACCAAAGACGGTTTTACCAAAGTCTGAGTAAACCAAGAGATAGAGTAGCTGAACATCCTGAGAAAGCAGCAACAATTGAGTTTTGGAGAGAACTCTGGGAAAATGNATACAGGATCAGGTCATAAACACTAAAAACTACAGAAAACACATACTCAAAGATACAACACTCACAAATGACACATGCAGAAAATGCCACATTGTGCCAGAAACTATACAACACATTACTTCTGGGTGCAAACTCTTGGTAGAGAGAGAGATTATTTACACAGACATAATCAAGTAGCAAATATAATACACCAAGAGCTTGTAAACAAACACAAATTATTAGATATCCATGAAGCATACCACAAATACATTCCACAGACAGTATTGGAAAACAACACGCAAAATGTATTACGACAGAGCCATAATCACAGATACAACAATTTACCACAACAGACCAGACATCACACTCATTGACAAACAATAAAATCACATACATTATAGACATAGCCATTCCAATCACTTACAATATACAAAACACATTCACTGAAAAAATTAGCAAGTACACAGACCTCACCCAGAAAATAAGGCATCTGTGGAGATGGAAAAGATGCTTATTGTACCTGTCCTCTCCTGTACAGGTGTGATACCACACACACTACACAAAAGCCTGGGAACATTACAATTGAATAGAAACACATACATCACATTACAGAATGCCACTATATCGAATACATGTCACATTATTAGGAAATTCCTGAATACAGACACTGACACACTTATTTAATTTTAGTTTTTGGTTGCTATGCCTTGACTTTGGTCCAGCATAGTACACAGCCACTGGTATCAATCGAGTATAACCCACTAAATACTGTATAATAATAATAATAACTCTCTCATCACTTACCACCTTGCAGTGGTGGGGAGAGCTTAGTAATTTTGATGAACTACAAAGCTATGCCAGTTAGAGCTTCTGCTCCTGGTAGGGTCACCCATGCTAGTAAGGTCTGAGGGGAGAAATGAAGCTAAGAGTGACTGAACCCATATCTGTGGAGACTTAACATAATGATAACATGATCAAAGTGCAGTCCATGCTCGTGAGTTAGGCAGAGGCTCACATTCAAAAAATTTTTAATGGTCTCACTTGGCCACCAGTGGTGAAAGCAGCACTGGTTCAAGTATGGCTACTGAAATGCCACAACAATTGTGAGACACTGACAAACTTTGATGTTTCTGATGCAATCCAGCCACAGACCACTAAGGCAGCTAAACGATGCCAACAGATGAAATGGACATCAGAAATGAACAAGTTTATCATCCTACTTACTTCACTATTATCACAAAACTCAAAACAGACATGTCAACATATAGACAATATTTACATCACTTGTTTACGTAATTTTTTCGTCCGATGGTTCACTTGTTTTCACAACATTATCCTCATCTCATGGTCACTGTACAAAAGGTTGTTGATCAAAAAAGAACAATTATCCTTACACTACAATCAACACTAGAACATAACAAACAGCAAATTGCAGAACAATTACACCAACAAACAAATACTCTCAACATCAATAACAATCATATTATCTATCAGGATCATCAAGATACATGTATTGACAATACTGTTCCTACCACCACTATTTTCACTGATGTTGACAATATCAAAACTTCTTCAGTGCCTGAAATAGATTCAAGTTTAATTCATACTCTCTCTCTTCTTTTCCAAGAAGCAGTTACTAAAGTTACAGGCACTGACCCTGCAGTATGGCCATGCATTCCCAAAATCAACACTTCTAAATTAGTAGGGAAAACACATTTTGTAAACACTTACATATTACAAGATTGCATTCATTCTAGTTCTACACTCTCAGACAACCATGGCCAAGTGGTCTTAATGTCTTCATTCTGTGAACACTGGGAGTTCTGTCATGAGTTTGCACCTCACTCAGATGGGCTGGCCATATGGAGTTTTCTGGGTTTTCTCCATGTCTGTAACACCTAAATAGAGGCCAGTTTTCCTTAAAAAGACCTCCTGAAAGGCATCCCCCAGGCAGATTGCCAAAGTATTGCATTGCCATAACTTAACAAATAAACAAACATACAACTCAGACATCCAAACACACACTACTTTATGCTGGTGCAGTCATAGTAGTGACCTACCACAGACTAAAACTACATCCACAGACAGAAGCACACAAATCAAAAACCCTTCAGAAGCCTACCTAGCAAAGAAGAATAGAAACACAAGTAAACAATATTACGTTTTTAAAATCATTGTTTTAAATTTTAATTGATTTGATTTCAATTTTTATTAATTATCTTTGATTTTATGTCTAATTGTAGTTTTATTTTTGGTTTTGGTATAAAGTGGCTACCTAGTATGCATTAACTCATTGATATTTACATGGTTTCAACATTTTTCATTAAGATAATTTTATCATGGAACCCTTTTCAAGTTGGGAACATCTGGTCTGGACAAATGCAAAACACTACACATTGAAAAAGGAATTCTGAAGAAAGGAGACTTTGTACTCAGAAGTGGAGATATCAAATCCATGGAAGGGGGTGAGTATTACAAATATTCAGGATATTACAGATAAAACAGATATTAATACTTGAATACCAGAACAGATTACATGCAATACTAAGAACACATCTAATGCAAACATACCATTAAAGCTTTTAATATATATGTTGTTCCTGTATGCAGTTATACACTGGACAAGCACAAATCTCAAGCAACACCAAAGGAAAACAAGAACAACACTTACTAAGCATAAGCAATATCATCCAAAATCATCCATAGAAAGACTAACTCTTTCTCATAAAGAAGGTGGCAGTGGTCTGACTAATATAGTTAACCTATACTACAAATTCTGACACAGGAGGAGTTTTTCTACAAAAACAAGAAACATCAAGATTACTGAAAGCTATAACTCTGGCACCTGGACATAGTTCAACACATAAATAACATAGACACCACTAAGCAGTCATGGGCTCAAAAAGCACTTTATGATAGGCATCACTTAGCTCAGGACTATGTTGACAAAACTGTGCCAAACTACTAGCTGACTAAGGGCTGTCTGTTTGGAGAGACTGAGAGGTTTATGGCTGCCATACTGAAAACTACAGAAAACCATCCTGAAGGATATATCACTAATAAATGACTTGCAGATAATGCCAAAATAATACAACATACAACTTCTGGTTGCAAGCTCTTAGCACAAACAGACTATTTACATTGGCATATCAAATAGCAAATATAATACACCAAGAGCTTGTACATAAACACAGATTATTAAATATCTAAGTACTACAAATATACTCCATAGAAGGTATTAGAAAATGACATACACAAAATATACTACAACAGAGCCATAATCACAGATAAAGCAATTCATCACAATACACGTGACATCACTCTCATTGACAAATACAGTAAGATTGCTTATACAATAGACATCTCTGTTCCAAACACTCATAATATAAAAAATGCTCACACTGAAAAAATCAACAAGTACACACTACTCGCTCAAGAAATAAGAGATGCGGAGGATGGATATGGTATTTATTATACTGTTGTCCTCTCTTCTACTGGTATTATACCACATATACTATACAAAAGTCTAGAAACATTAAACCTTAATAAAAACATATACGAGGGTCATTCTAAAACATTTTGATCTGACAAGCCATTCAGTTCTCCCACCACCCTCAACTGCAGCGTCATAAACCTTCCCATGTTTTCGCCCCAGTCTGATGCTAACAGCGAGCCACAATGATTGTTTACTGTTTACAGCGTGACTTTGAAATGTGTGACAAAATTAAAGATCCTGCCAAGTGTGAGGTTCGTAGTGTAATACACTTTTTGAATGCAAAAAAAGTCAACTCTATCGAAATTTACAGATAGATAACTGAGGTTTATGGTAATGTGATGGATGAAGCTTCAGTTCGAAACACACGGCAGGGATTGTTGTCCACAGGTATTGTGTTTCTTCAATATAATGCACATCCACATGCTGCTGAGTTGACAAAGAACTTGTTTCAGCAGTTTAAGTGGGAAGTTTTTGAACATCCTTCTTATAGCCTGAATTAGGCTCCAAGTGATCACATCTTTCCCCAAAATTGAAGGATTTTTTAGCCAGGAATCATTATGGAAGTAACAATGAACTGAAAGAGGCCATTAATGACTGGTTCAAGAACTTGGCGGTAACTGAGTGTGCAAAGGGCTCTTTTTAAAACCATTCTTGACACATTTCGAAAGTTATGATTGTTATGAAAGAAATTGCTCGTCAAAATGTGTCAAGAATGGTTTTAAAAAGAGCCCCTAATTTGTATAAGATCTTGAGAAATGATAAGGATAGTATCAAAGCCGAGGAGAAAACAGGGGTGTATAAGATTCCTTATGAGAACTTACAACTGGATGTTAAAAAAGATTATATTGGCATCACCACCAGCAACTTGGGAGTAAGGCTCAAAGAACATAGATATGCCATAAGAAAAGCATCTAATTCAACGATTTTGTCCCAAATGGTGAAGGGCCCAAGGCTCTGAGGTAAAATGGGATGAGGCAACAATCATCAAACCTCTGTCTTCCCCAACTTTAGCAATGATGGCAGAAAAGATAGAAATATACAGAAGTAAGATAGGAGAAGGCTGTTTAAATGC
>NW_019392567.1:0-3291 GCF_000671375.1 Centruroides sculpturatus
ATGCAAAGCTTTTTTTTCAGTTTACAGCAGTATTTATTACACAAAATTTAAGTAAAGCTTAACATGCCGATCTTGCCCCGATCTCCCCTATTTATCACAAGAAGCAAAATTTATTTTTATGAATGCAATGACGACGTTTTCTTCATTAAAAATTTTCACTGTTTTGTTATTATTGTTAATTAAAGAGGTAATTCAAAGAGTTAAGAGATCTGCAGCAAAATACATATTTGAAGGCATATGGCAAATTTAAATATTGAAGTAGAAAAATTCAGATATATTCAAAATTCAAATAAATAAGTATTGTATAAGGGAACCTACTAACTTTTCGATTAGAGCAAATTTTTGATTTTACTCTTCAAGCTTTTGACATAGACCTATATGGATTTTCTTAATTTTATATGTATAAAACTATATAGAAATCATGCTACCGTTATTGATGAAATTCTAATTAATTAACTTTTTAACACTTGAAAGTGAAATAATTACATGTATGCGTCTTATTAAATTTCAGGGAAAATGTGAATTCTTTGGCAATTACAGTCAAATGAAAAATTTTGAAATAGTAAGAAAAATTTCATCACACCAAGAGATCTGTGAAGATATCATAGAATTAGAGACTGCACTTATCAATCACGATGAAATAATTAATAGTAATCAAGTTGATGTGTATCGTGACATTGAACATATTGATGACATTAATACAGTAAGTATTAGTTTCGAATTTTGTTAAGTCGCTTAATAATAATGTGAATATTTTGTAAACATTTGCACCACAACTTCTTATGAAGAATAGATCAAGGGCACCCCAAATATTCTCAGTATTATGCAGTGTTATATGATAATATGACTATATTCTCATATTGTGAATAGTTAACGGACACGTGCCCTTTTTTTATAAGAAATATTGTTGATAGTTTCTGCGAAATTTCTTATTCGTTCTTTTAACTTTTTATTTTATTCATATACATGTAACATATACTGTATTCAGGTGGACCTTAATAACTTATCAATGTGTGCATGAATTAGAATAAAAAATTTACATATTGGATATTTCTATTACAGACACATATTAAAATATTTGGAAATAGATAAGACTACGAATAGCTTATATAATTTTCAAATTGTTTCTTGTAGGAACCTGAAGAAAATCAAATACCACGTGACAACGAACGCTCTGGAACAGCAGGATTGTCAGTATATAAAGTATATTTGAATGCCGGAGCGAGTTTCTTCTTTAAGATTATTACATTACTTATGCTAATTATATCGCAATCCATTACAAGTGCCAGCGACCTTTGGCTAATTAAATGGTACGCTTTTATTAGAATATTTTGAGTAGAAGCTAGTTTCCTTTAAGAAAATATTTAACAAAAAATAATAAAAACATTCCAATATTTCAGATACATTGATTTGAATATATGTCAAATATATTTACATATTTTAAATAGACCAATACTTTAGGAACTGTCATTATGATTAATTTTATTTCTAAATATTCTATTTACGTAACCAAGCATCGAAATAAAAATCCAAAAGTAACATAAAAATGTTTGGGCAAATGCCAGATACAAAATTTTTTTTAAATTTTCCAAAATCTAAAGATCGATCAAATATCAGCTGATTCATTAAAAACTTTAAAAAACTAAATGCTTTGTGTAAGGTAGAGAAAGCGTCATATACAGTATTTAGTAAGGAAGATTATATGAAATATAATTAGTTCGTTTTTATTCGAATAAGAATAGCTATTAGATGATGAAAAGTGTAAAACTAAATTTTGCCATTGAGTCCCTCTGCTTTAGGCAGGATCACGAAATAGCGTGTCTAGGAAACTCAGTTTCTTCAGCAAAGTTAAATATAGGGAGGACCGGGGCAACTTCGGCATGCGGGGCAAGTTTGTCAAGCTCTTTTTTTTAAAAACAAATTAAAAGGAGACTTTGGTAATAGGTTAGGCAGTTGAGTTTTATTGGTGGCTTGTTGAGTGTAGTGTTTTTATTGTTCTCCAACAAGCGTAGTTGAATTAATAAGCAAATTTTCATTTTCGTTCAATTCCATATAATATTTTTTTTCCATTTATATTGAATTGGCAGGTTTTGTTATAATTCCATGATAACGAAAGTTACTTTTCCTGTTAGAANAGTTTTACCGTTTTTTACGAATACCGTCGCAATTTTTTCGCAGTTTTATAGGAATCGTAATTATAGGAACCCGTTTTATAGGGGTCTACTGTATTTAATATTATCCAAAATAACAAATAGTTTTTGAGCGAATATACCCAGTTACCGAATAATGACGAAAATTCGGTATATTACTAATAAGTACTGATCTTTTTAATTGAGTTTAAGTAGTTTATTCTCATTTAAGTCTGCTAACATTTTAATTTCTGGAATTTTTCAATTTTCGATTATCTCTTATACGATTTTCAGGTTGCAAGATACAAGATCCTATAACCAGAGTGCGCATAAAATCGAAAACATTGCATCGAAGACGAAACTTTTGAACAGCACTATGAGTGATACTTTTCATCAACATCAAGAAATTCACATATATGTTTACCTTGGTTTGATATGTGCAGTATTTTTCACCATGCTAGTTTCTGCGATATTATTGAATAATCTGTTTACAACTGCATCTATTAAACTCCATAAGAAATTTTTCAAATGTATTATTCGAACTCCAATATCGTTTTTGGATAACAACCCTGTTGGTATGTGAAATATACTTAATTCTTTTATTTTAATTTAAAACAATTTTTGATCAAAATGTATTTCAAGCAAGTAGTAAATAGTATTTAGAGCATAATTAATAAACATAACAGTGTAAAATGAATTTATCTTTACAATAATACAACCACTTATATTCTGTTCTCTTTGTTAATGTCTACAAAAACTCCAGTTTGTTTCAAATGGCCATTCATTTTTAATTTACTTAATATTTTATATTATTACATTTTTTAGGAAAAGTTTTAAATCGGTTTTCTAAAGATATTAGTAATATGGACGATACATTACCATTTATTTTTCATCATTTGATTAAAGTAAGTTTATATTACCTTTAAATGTGAAACGAATGTTTATAATTTTTTATCTACAGTGCATAAGGTCTGTATATATATATTTTTTCAGTATTACTCTCTTTTCGTTGGCGTGTTTGTAGTTGAAGCAATCATTCTTCCCTATTTACTTATATTGACATCTGTACTTTCAATCATATTCTATTTTCTGTGGACAATCCATAGCCGGGTGTTGGAAAGCATAAAATATTGGGAAGGAAAATGTAAGTGTTCTCAAGTTA
>NW_019392568.1:0-2032 GCF_000671375.1 Centruroides sculpturatus
AATTCAGAGATCTGATGTCGGACGATTATCTTTCTTCTATCTGCAATAAAACATTATTAGAAAATTTATATAATTAGAATATAAGTATATTAATGTAAAGGAAGCAAGGATGGTAATGTAAAAATAGAATTGTTGTTTATTTTTGGTACATAAAAGTTGTTATTCTGATTGACACTTTAAATATAAAAAAAATATTATATTGTGTAATGTTAAATGTTAACTATTTATAGCTATTTTCATTTGTCTGTATTCGTTAAACACATCAAATTAATTAATACGAGTGTCCCACAACTACGAGTAAAGAAAAACAAAATTGAATCACACATTTTTCTTTGTGTCATCCTTAACACTAAATCTAGATGCTTTGTCTTGAATTAATTTATATNTACACTCAACAAGCCACCAATAAAACTCAACTGCCTAACCTATAACCAAAGTCTCCTTTTAATTTGTTTTTTAAAAAAAGCGCTTGACAAACTTGCCCCGCATGCCGAAGTTGCCCCGGTCTCCCCTATAGCTATTTTCATTTGTCTGTATTCGTTAAACACATCAAATTAATTAATACGAGTGTCCCACAACTACGAGTAAAGAAAAACAAAATTGAATCACACATTTTTCTTTGTGTCATCCTTAACACTAAATCTAGATGCTTTGTCTTGAATTAATTTATATTATGAGAAGTCTGTTCCGGTGTTATTGTAGATAGTATACAATCCATCTTGTCATTGTAAAAGATTGAATTTCCTTCCGGCTAGTCCAGAAATGTTTGGAGACAAATTGATCGTAATACATAGGATCTCCTATCTCATCACCAATTCACACTCATTTGTGAATTTGGTGTTAAGCCTGAGGTATTTGAAAATAGATCTGCTAATACTTTCAAGAAAAAACAGTTATATATTATACTGTCTCTCCTTAGTAAAATCTTTTTGTTATAGTTTCCTACAATTTTGTAACATTGGCATTAACAAGAAGTATTCACATAAGTTCTAGATACTGTACTAATATATTTTTAGATCCACAAGTGGATAAATAGACAATTAAGTAAATAATTACTTTAAATTTTTTAAAAATTATTCTTATACTTTTAGTACACAAGTAAATGTAAACATATTTTTATTATATTATTTTATTACTCTACAGGGTGTATTGTTTTACTATACCTTAGACAGAGTAATTGAATGAGTACACTTAAACTAAAGAGAGACTTAAGGCTCAAAATTTGAAGAAAAGGCAAAATATTAAAAATAAAAACACATTTAGTTTCTGGATTTAATTCTTAAGAAAGTGGTCACATAGTTGAGGACTGGAATAATAAACCACAGTGAAATAAGAAACTAGAAGCTAAAAAGATAAAGTAGAAATACATCATAAAATATATGTTTACACTCACCTATGGGGTATTCTATTTGTTTTAGTTATACATCTTTTAATACCAGATTGAATCAGTCATAGAAGGTCCTTGTGTTGAACATGTAATCAACCAACTAATCAGCTGATTACTTTAATCTATCTCTTTCTTTTTCGTTGGTTTTCTCAGATGAGTTTAAAATTTTATTAATTAACTGTGTACATGATAAAACAATTCATTTAAGATTGCTTACCACATTGGTAGAATTGATCGGAATGTTTAATGAAGAATGAAGCAAATTGTTCTGAATATCGAGAAAGTACCAATTCCTATACAAATTTGATTTTCGTTTGCTTTGTTTACATTAATATTATAATTTGTTGTATGTCTTGCAATATATATTTTGTTCTATGCTTGTTTACAGTCTCCCTACATTTAATCATCATAAAAGATATAAATTTATTATTTAATAACGACTGAAATTATTAATGCTTGAAGCATTAATAAAATACAACCTTTCTTCATTTTTACAACTTACATAATTACCATTCAAACAGCCACTTTCGAATGCGTAAATACTTTTCTTAATGCACTAGTACTATAGAAATAATTTATAGATGCAAACAGGAGGTTAGTAGGTTCGAGATACCTGTGGCGATTTTACAAAGTAGAATTCTAAAC
>NW_019392569.1:0-3223 GCF_000671375.1 Centruroides sculpturatus
ATTCTATTAATTTTGGATAATTTTTATTAAAATTTTCAATATGTAACTCGTTATAAAACTTAAAGAGAAAGCTTTAGATAATACTTTTTAAAGTTGTTACCTTCATATTTTGTTATACGGTTATTTGTTTGCCTTGTATTTAAAAGAATAGACATTTAATTGAATAACTCTAACCTGAAGAAAAACTTTATGATAAAATTAGATTTATTAGTTTATTATTAGTTTTTATTAGATTAAAAATTCTAATATTTTTAATTTAATAATCTGTTGCTATTTTCATAAGCAAGAGTGATATTATTACATTAATATCAGAATTGATATTTTAACTTTTTTTTTCAAAATTACACCCATACAAAAATTACTAGTTACAATATCATCTCTAGGATTTATTAACAATTAGAAACAGTTCTAATTTTAGCAAATCCTATAGAAATTACAATAATTTAAATACCGAGAAGGGAGACAAATAATAGGCGTGATTATGTCAGATGGAACATGATATCAAATTCACAGCCTATTGTAAATAGGAATGTACTTTTTAAATGTTTCTTATTCTGTATTCTTATAATCTACTTCACATTTCAGCAACGTAGATCATAATAAGAAAAGAACAATATATATATATATATATAGCCTATTATTCATTCCACAAGAGAATTTAATATCACTTATTGTCTACATTTCAGTCCAGCAAAATAGTATGGATCTGAGTTTCTCAACCTGGTACATAAATTAAAACTTTGTTTAATGATGATTCGCTTTTAATAGTGTACCAAAATAAATTTTCTAATCACATGGGACTTCATTATTAGACATTAATCAAGTATTTCAAATCTTGCAAATAAAATTATTTATAATGATTTTTAGAGGAAATTCGATGATATGCATCGCTCTTTACGATAATTATTTACTTTTTTTATATATATATAAGTAATGACTTTAATGACTTTAAATCAAATAGTCTGCTGTAATTAGACTTTAATTATAAAACTCGCTCTAAATATAAAAAAAAATTAATGTAATTTTTATAAAGTACGCCATCCTTACAGATTTTCCTAAGATTTCAGACCAAATATCCACTGTCTTTCGTACGTCTTCCTGTCTGTTCTGTCTGTTAATCAGCGAGAACGGAGTAAGACCGTGATTTTTTTTTTAAATTAAAAAGGTTAATAAAAATTACATCCCTCTTTATATTTCTTCACTTAAAAATTTGTTTATTAATGATTAAATTCTAGTCTTTTTTGCAATCTATTATCATCATATAAATACTGTTAGTTCCTTTATATTAACTCCAAAATAAAATATATTTATGAGTATTTATTATAAGAATTTTACTTATATTCATTTGATAAATACTAATATAGGGGAGACCGGGGCAACTTCGGCATGCGGGGCAAGTTTGTCAAGCGCTTTTTTTTAAAAACAAATTAAAAGGAGACTTTGGTTATAGGTTAGGCAGTTGAGTTTTATTGGTGGCTTGTTGAGTGTAGTGTTTTTATTGTTCTCCAACAANCGAAAATTTCTGAAATTTTGCAGTGAGATTTGTTTATTGGGGCGATTGATGCTACTAAAGTTTGGTGATTAAAGGTCGACGGAATGGGGAGATAAAGGGGTCGTATTTTCGTATCTCGAGCAGAATCAGTAATGACGATTTTCCTCTTTATTAGCATTTACAATTTCTTTTTATAAAAGAACATCCCTACCTCAAAATTAATATCTTTTTCATTTTATAATAATTAAAAATATAAAAAGTTTTTAAATTAATTACATAAAAATTACTTTAGAGTAGAAAAGGCTTAATTTTTTCTTCAAAAATTCTTATAATTATTTAAACAAACTCAATGCTCCGTTGACTTCTCCGTATTAATAAATTCATTCATTATTTCAATAAATCATCATTAAAATAATGAAATTTTTAATTATTTTCTAATTTAAAATAATAATTAAACTCGAATATTTTTATATTGAACTACATTATTAATTTTTATTGTAGATAAAAAGTATAAAATACTATATTATGAATTAAACTGTAATAACTGGACTACAACGTATAATATCTCAAATATTTATATACACATTTTGATAAGAGATGTATTCATAGCGGAATTAAGGTTTAATATGTTATAAATGTGGCATTTATTTAACTAGAGACTACTGCTGTTAAATACATTACAAGATGAGCCACTTACATATTAATGAAGCAGGATATGAGGGTGATTCATCTTGCAATATTTTACGATGTGAGAGCATCACTTATAGATGTGTAATAGACACTGTGATACATCATACATATCTATCGTTCTCAGTAGTGTAACCAGGGAGGACCCAGGTCCCTTTTGTAAATAATAATATGTATAAAAATCAAATAAGTAGAGGAAGAAGATTCGAAAGTACACATGTATATACAGAATTAAGAGTTTACTCTTCATCTACAAAGCTAGTGGTACAGAAGTGGTTCACGTACCACTGTGGAAATAGTATTTTAAATAATGCTACACTTTAAAAACAATTTCTGAAAAAATTTGTTGACTGCTTAAGAATTAATGTTACAAAGTAATGAAATATTTTATAAAATTAAATATTTATCTATAATATTTATATTAATAGCGAATTTAAGAATTTAACGAAGTAAAGCATAACTTTCGTGGATAATTATTAATGTATGAAGTTTAAATGCGTTGAAATTAATGAATATATGATTGTATTATGTAAATGTTTTAGAATAAATAATATCTTAATTAGTTTCTAAGTTTTATAAAGTTAAAAAGAAGAAAAAAATTGTTTTCTTCGTCGTAGAGAAAACGCCTCCGGAATCATTCCTATTAAAATATACATTTATATAATAAAATTAATATTTTTATAAGTAAACATGAGACAGACTTATACAATATTTAACATTAAAATATACTTATTTCATATCTCTTGGTTATCTTTCAAACGGGTTTATTTATGTCGAAGATGAATAATATATGAAACAATACCGGAAAAGAATAGAATTTGTAGAGTTTTTGAGTACAAAAGTTGTATTTTTGATTCTCTTCTTTTGAGTTAAAAAAAAACTAAAACGAAAATAAATTAATTGTATTTTAAAGTTTTTTTTATAACAAGAAACTTGATTTATTCGGGATTTAATAAAATGAAAATTCCTCATCTTTCATCAAAATTATTGTATTTACCAAAGGATAACGAGAAATTACGTTAATTTTTCTAATTTTTAAAATTT
>NW_019392570.1:0-3501 GCF_000671375.1 Centruroides sculpturatus
TTTAAACTCAACGGTTTGTACAATATCCGCTATTGGTCTAGATTCGACCAATCCTGTCGCGACACGAATCGGCGATGACGTTTTACCGAATTATATGAGTTTTTTAGCGTGTTTGTACGAATACTGTCGCAATTTTTTTGCCGTCATATAGGAATCCGAACTATATGAACCCGTGTTATAGAGGGGTCGACTGTAATTTAAAGGCTGATTCCATTTTAAAAATTAAAATCTTGAAAACATGTAAATAATGTTAAGATGATAATTTTATATTAAAAAAGTTTATTCGGATTTCTATATTATACATATATGAAATTATTAGTAATTATATATATGTATATTTCATACAATCTTATATGGTGTGTAGAATATACATATTTTCTTATAATTGTTCGTACATCGTAAGCATTTGCAATGTACTGTACATGTACTTATTAAAACTTCGTGGACATTTATAATTAAAAATTGAAATAAAATGACACCGCTTTAAACATAATGAACCATAATGTCATACTTAATCATATCAAGGCATATATATATATAAAGGTCAAACATTTGATATTAACTTAGACAGCATTATTTATACAGAGTTTTAGTAAATAATAAATCTGGCAACTGTATTATTAATCAATATACTAATTATAGTATATATGCGAAAATGAATCCTTATTATTTGGAGAACTAATATGCACGTGTTCGAACCAGCAGACGATATTGTATTTTATTTTTATTTTTCTTTAAATAAAAACGATCGAGACATTCCCATCAATGGGACAAAACTGAAAAGAAAGCAATACAAATTGCCAACTGTATACATGTTGAGAACTTTCAGACATCAAATGGATGAATTGAAAGATTTAGAGCCAGGTAAGAATATTATATAATGTTGCTGCAGGTGAAAATGTAAGAGTTGACATAGACATTATAAAAGCAGGGAGCTTGAGTCTTTCAATTATTTATAAAGGATTATGCCATACAAGACATTTACAACACTGATCAGACTAGCCTATTTTATAGCTTACTGCCTGACAGAACTTTGAGTGTTTGTGGCAAAAAATATCATGAAGGCAAACAAAGCACAGGGAGAATTACTGTACTGCTAAATGGAGATGAAAGTGATGAGCTTGAACCAATAATCATAGGGAAAGTAAGTAACCCTTGCACCTTCAAAAAATGTTTATACTTTACTATGCTGCAGTATGTAAATCAAATAAATGTATGGATAAAAAGCCAGTTGTTTAAATTTTTTCTGCAGGCATTTGATGGAAGAATGACTACTTGTACACAAAATGTGACATTCTTTGTGTATCAATGTGCAGTACAGCTATCTCATGTATCATTAAAAAACATGAATGTAGTGTTCCTTCCATCAGAATGTACAAGTCAATTTGGAAATTATACAAAATTTCAAGAATGAGTATCACAAAAGATTAGTACAGTACAAACACTTTTAATAATGGTTGATCTTGGCCAAATGGTTGTCAAAGATTTAAACCGATTTATTAATTAAAGCAATGAACTTGGTATCAGAAGATTAGGTATCAATGATTACAAATTACTTTGCCAACTTTAATAACGTTAATGTAGAACAGGAGTCAGCTTCTCCTAGTTTGTGTTGTATGATGATGATTTGAAAACACATAGTGTCCTATTAGATGGAAGCATAAGCTAAAACTTTAACAGGAAAAATGGAGATAGTTGCAATGAGAATGATTTGGAAATTGACTCCCCACCAATGCATATTCTCAATCCTTTTGATTCTTGAGAATGAGAAATTATGTAATGAACATCCACAATGCTCAAAAATTTTGATAGAACTGTAGTGCACAAAATAGATCTTGATAAAACTACAAAAGAAGGCATGCGGGCAAACCAAGAGCTTTTGAAAGATTAGAATACTATATGAGAATTGTTAACCTTTTCAATAAAATGTATTGAACTAAGACATTATTCAACTTTGTCATATTGCAGTAGAATTGAGGTGGATCTGGAAAGAAGAGATCCTTGCACTTGTTAAGCATAAAAGAGGTGATCCTTACACCTGACAGTTGAGAACAGACAAACCTTGCACTTGCCACCACAAAATAGGATATCTTTTTATTGTATGTAACATTGCTAATACTGAGCACTTGTTATACTCAATTGGCAATAAAACATCATCAAAGCAAACCAAGATGGACGAATTTTTTAACATATTGTGAAGTGCTAATGATCACACATATTTTGTTGCTTTTTGGCCTATATTGTATACAGTTTCTGTCAGCTTTCTTATGGTATAATGTACAATCTTGTAACATACATGTTTATATAAAATAAAGGATAGAAATATTGTAGAGTAGAAGTATTTTTTTATGTAGGGGGTTTAAACATGAAATTTTTTTGAATAATGGATATTTTCCTGGTAGTGCAAGAAATATGTGGATTGTGATATAAAATATTTTTCAGAACAACAGATAATTTTCGGCACCTCGAGCAATCCGTTAAAGCGAGATTCTACTGTAATACTAAAAAGAATTTGTAATAATAATGAAGTAACCAATCTATAGTTATTTTTTCATTAAATTATCATTTTCCAATTACTAACAAACATCTTATAATTTTTGTTTATATTGTATCACATAATTTTAACACCGAATTTAAAATGTACTTATATTTAATGTAATATTCTCATAATTCAATTAAAATATGATGTAATATAAACGATATATAGATATATTGGTAAAAAAAATTAAAAGATTAAAATTATTTAGAATACTCTAAACACATACAGAATAATGATTATTTTGCTATTTATGTATCAATAAGGATATTAAAAGAAAATTTGAAGGAAATCAAAGATACTATTAAAAATATGAATGTACTAAGCTTAAATTTTAAACTAATTACTACATGCAAAATGCTACTTGTGAAGATGTACAAATTATGACATTTTCTAACAGTTTATTTAATAATTTTTAACATACAGTGGTACATCATACTTCAAATGCAAAATTTGACAGAAATTTGCCTCAGAGTTTGAACTGTGNTTTTTTTTTTTTTTTTTTTTTTTTTTTTTTTTTTTTTTTTTTTTTTTTTTTTTTTTTGTGTTTAGTTATTTAATACTGTATTGTGTGTTGTTCATCTATCTTTAATAATTTTTTTCTGCAATTTTTCTTTTTCAACAGCTTTTCAACACCCCTATGTTTTGTATCCTTTAGTTCAAAATTTCACAAATGGAACTTTTTAAACCACATTTGACATGTTTGAAGTTTAGGAGCATCTTTCCCAGACACATCACAAATTTTTTTTATTGTTTCTGCAGCATTATATCATTTTCAAAACTCAGAGCATAATATGCCCAATATGCTTTTTATCCAAAGACATTACAACTTAATTTTATTCAAACAAAATGTGAAGCATTTAATGTAAGATTCTAAATAAAGAATAAAATATGACACTATATATTAATTATAACAGATGTGAAATTTAAATCACACATCTATGTTAAGATGCCAAGTCCAGTGT
>NW_019392571.1:0-2591 GCF_000671375.1 Centruroides sculpturatus
CATGATAAAAAGAACTAAATTTAGAACATTTAATTATTACCAATTTTATACCATAATATTGTATTGTGTTAAGAAAATACACCATTTACTTTTAAGCAAATCTTTCATAATTATAATAGCATTTTTTAAAATAATTTTGTACATTGTACATAATGATTGTTATTATCTTGAAAATGACATATTTTACAGCAAAATTCATTTATCATCCGATACAATTTAATTCTATTTCGTAGTCTTTGCACGTTGAAAATCGTTACATTATTTAAAAAATTAAAGATAGTACGAACAATATTCAAGTCCTTTAAATCCTTTTTCACTCCATTCAGATTAATTTTAATAATGTTTATTAGTCAATTTTATGAAGCTTTTTGCTTCAAGTCATATACTGTTTAGTTCCTGAATGAAGAGAAAAAGAAATTAAAGGACTTGGAAATTGTTCTTATTGTCTTTATTTTTTCAAATAAACGATATCTTTTATATGCTTTTGTAAGGAATATCGAATCTGAAATGAATAAAAGTTTGTTTCTTTCTTTATATTTTCGATTTTAAGTTTGAAACCATAATTTAAGCTTTAGAAACAGGATAATTTAAAAGTGTGTATATACCAATAAAGGATTCTCATCATTATATGCACTCTTCTATAACTCATGAAATATGATAAAAATGAGCGAAATTTAACTTAATATATATATAAATGTTTACTTTTCACTGGCATAATGGCATACATGGCATTTACTGTAACGGCACATTGAACCACTCTGTTCTGATGTGTATACTCGCATAAGAAGCGTGTCCCTTGTAGAGTTTTTTTTTTATACAATACATTTTAATGATCTTGTATAATTATGGTAATATTCCTTTTATAAATATGTTGAAACTTTAATTCAATTCATAAAAATTTCATTGTATGAAATATTATATGCTATAAAATCATTTTAAAAGATGTTTTCCTATAAAATTTTAAAAATGATCCTTTGAATATAATATTCGCTTATATTGTAATTTGATTTTAATCTGGAAAAGTTTTGCTGAATATAAATTTTTTATGAATTTGTTTATCTTCCCTTATGTTAATTGTAATAAATTAAACTTATTTAAATTCCATTAAATATTAAAAATGATCCTTTGAATATAATATTCGCTTATATTGTAATTTGATTTTAATCTGGAAAAGTTTTGCTGCGTATAAATTTTTTATGAATTTTTTGAGAGCTTCATTCATCACCCGGACACCATCTTTTATTTACATTCTCCATCAATTAATTTATAGAATTAAGCAAAGAAAATGTTCTGGGACCAAGGTAGCTTTAATTAGATCAAATAATAACTAATTTGAATTTTTAACTCTTTTAAACATTTACGAGATTATTTTGGGGGGAGTTAACCGGGTATTCTGAATGTCGAAAGAATCATCGGATTACTCTTGCTGGATCCACTGGCTAGTTAGGTATTACGAGCGGGCCATAAACAACAATTTACGTCACGCATTGTAATGAGATTTGTCCTTTCTAGATGGCAATACTCACTTTGATGCCGATAAAGAGGTTTCGAATTAGAAGAATGGAAAAATCCTCCAAAATAACATTACAATTCTCTACAACTAGCAAATTATAGTAAGGCTTATTTATTTCGTCGTTCGATTATCTCTCCGTTTTTCTCTATTAGATAATTATATTATTAATGAGTAATGCGTTACTGGTAATGACATAACATTACTATTCCTTCGACTGTTCAGAGAAAACACTCGCCTTTAAAAGTTGCGAAAATGTTAAAATAAATTCCGTACAGAGTTTCGAATACGAAAATAGTAGCGAATTAATTATATTTACGATTTATTATTTAGTTTTAACTTACTTCCACTTGCATAAGAAATAATACTTCTTTAAAGAAATATATTTGGTTTAAAATTGAGAAGACCTTGGAAAACTCCTTGTTATCTCGCTATCCTTAACGAGCAATGAATTGATAAATTTGTTTTAATAAGCGCCTTTGTTATATTTTTAGCAGTGGCACTTTTGAAAAGAAAATTAAAAGTTTTTTTTCCTTTTGGGGAATTTAAGTACAGANAAGCCACCAATAAAACTCAACTGCCTAACCTATAACCAAAGTCTCCTTTTAATTTGTTTTTTAAAAAAAGCGCTTGACAAACTTGCCCTGCATGCCGAAGTTGCCCCGATCTCCCCTATATAACAGAGCGATCGATCAAAAAATGATCCCCCAAGACTTTTACATTTTTGGACTCACAAACGTTGAGAAATGCAAAAACGGGCGAGTTTTTCTGTATGTACGAATGTTAGTGTGTATGGGAAACACAACTTTATTTGAAGCTTAATAATTCCTGTGTTTTTCTCGAAAATTTCTGAAATTTTGTAGGCAGGTTTGTGTATTAGGGAAATTGATTATATTAAATTTTGATGGTTAAACATCGACGGGGTGGGGAAATAAAGGGAGTCGTGTGTCATAACTCGAGTAGGGTCGGACTTAATGACAATTTTACTCGTTATTAGCAATTACAACTTTTTATAAAACTCATCCCTGCCCTCAAAATTAAGCTTTTTGCCATTTTATAATAATTAAAAATATGTATTATT
>NW_019392572.1:0-3346 GCF_000671375.1 Centruroides sculpturatus
CAACAGGATATTAGCACCTGCACTGTATTGCATATTACTGCACAATAAAGTATGTTTTTGTTTTATGGTTGCAATCATATACCTGTCTAGCTATGACGATGTCATATACCAATTTTTATTCAAATCCAACAAGTCCTTCATGGTGCGTTATTTTTTTTTGTCGTCCAGTGTATTTCAAATTTATAAAAAAGAAACTTAAGAAGTTTTTTTTTACTTATTACTTCTTTTATTATTACTTCTTATTATTATTACTACTTATTATTATTATGTTGGGTTTAGTAGGTAATACTCGGTTTAAACCGGTGGCTGTGTACTATGCCGGACCAGAGTCAAGGCATAGCAACCAAAACAAAACTAAAATTAAATGTGTGTGTCAGTGTCTGTATTAAGGAATTTCCTAACAATATGGCATGTATTCAATATAGCGGCCTTCTGTAGNGTTTTTCCATATAAAAAAGAACTTATTTAGCCAGAGTTGAATAAATCATTTTTTCAGATTAAAACTGATGTTCTGGTTATAAATTGTCAAAGGATCAGAAATAGCCAGAAAATAAAAGTTTTGGGTATGAAAAGATGCTGCACTTATTTTAGCTGAATCATTTAAGTAAATATTCTTGAAAGCTATATAAGTATAGCTTAGATATCTCAGAGATGTCTTCGAGATAAGATTCCAGAAGTCTTAAAGAAAAACCTGATAAATGCAAAATATTGTCAAGTATACCAGTTGTTTCTTTCACTAAGTTCTTTTAACTTTAAATATGCTGAATAATCCAGTGAAAGAGGGTCTTTAAATATTCTTCCTATATAATTAAGCATCCTCTTTAATACATGAATCCTAATATCATAAAGATTTAGTTCTGCTTTCAAGGAATAAGGTATGGAATGATCTAATTAAATAACTTTTTATAATACAGCATATGTAATTTTGGTAAATTGATGAAGGTCTTAAATTCAAAATCTGTAGTGTGTGAAAGTATCTACTAATAAATTACCCAAAGACCTATGCAAATAAATATTGATAAATAAATAAGATTGGTGGATTTGATTAAACTGTGAATTTTAATTACTTCTTTTATTGTTGACATAATTTTCACAACAAAAAAGAAACTTAAGAAGTTTCTTTTTTGTTGTGAAAATTATGTCAACAATAAAAGAAGTAATTAAAATTCACAGTTTAATCAAATCCACCAATCTTATTTATTTATCAATATTTATTTGCATAGGTCTTTGGGTAATTTATTAGTAGATACTTTCACACACTACAGATTTTGAATTTAAGACCTTCATCAATTTACCAAAATTACATATGCTGTATTATAAAAAGTTATTTAATTAGATCATTCCATACCTTATTCCTTGAAAGCAGAACTAAATCTTTATGATATTAGGATTCATGTATTAAAGAGGATGCTTAATTATATAGGAAGAATATTTAAAGACCCTCTTTCACTGGATTATTCAGCATATTTAAAGTTAAAAGAACTTAGTGAAAGAAACAACTGGTATACTTGACAATATTTTGCATTTATCAGGTTTTTCTTTAAGACTTCTGGAATCTTATCTCGAAGACATCTCTGAGATATCTAAGCTATACTTATATAGCTTTCAAGAATATTTACTTAAATGATTCAGCTAAAATAAGTGCAGCATCTTTTCATACCCAAAACTTTGATTTTCTGGCTATTTCTGATCCTTTGACAATTTATAACCAGAACATCAGTTTTAATCTGAAAAAATGATTTATTCAACTCTGGCTAAATAAGTTCTTTTTTATATGGAAAAACATTGGTATTCCTTTAATCATTTCAGATGTCAGTATTGTAAAACTAGTAGTTATTCATTACAACATTTACTTTTTCATAGTATTAAATTTTTACATATTAGATCAGAATTTAATTATAACCTTACTTTTGTTATTTAAAATAATTAATAAAATAATTCTGCACAATATCAAAGATGTATCGACTCGTATGTTGTTTTCATTTCAATTCATAATTTAAACAAAATTTTAATCAATGTATTCTCCCCCATTCCAGGGGATTCTAACCCTTAAAGAATTAATAAATTGAATTGAATATGGTCTTCTTAGTTTGTGTTTGAGTTCCAAGAAAAGTTTGATTTTTGAAGCAAAATTTCCTCAAAAAATTTGTTTGGATTCCAAGTTGTTTGACTTCTGGGACATTTGAGTTCCAATGTATCAATACTATTGTAAATAGACTTTTTTACTTTATCAATTACTTCTATCCAAAGAATATATCTCAAAGCATCATTACCATATTGGGAAGATAAAATAAGCCCCATAAATTTTACTACTAAAGAATGTATTTATAATTAAATTGATTTTAGGTAGTTTTAATTAATGAACTGTGTTACATATTTTAATAAATTTGATTAATTTTTTTAATAATTAAATGGTTTTTTTCTAGGGAGGAGCATTATTAAGGCAGACGAGCAGTCCTGGTTTCCATATGATGATTCCATTTATTACAACATTTAGATCAATACAAGTATGTTCTTATGTATTTAATTCTAAATATATTGAAAGTTTTAAGTTTCCTGTTATTTAAGGAAAATCTTAAGAAAAGTTTTTGAAAAGCATGTGATATATATGAGCCATTCACAAGGCAAATCGATTAACTCCACTTTTTGAATTTTAGTGTCAAAGCACTTTATATACTCATAACTTTTTATATTCATAATAATTTTCTCTAATAATAAGGATTAATACCATTTAATGACAATTTTATTGGCCAATGAAAAAAATCAATTAGATTGGCTTCTGAAATAAATAAACTTCATACTGTAACATAAATTTGCCAGCACACACTACAGCATTACAATAGCAGTGTGCGCTGACCAATGTCTTGTAGATAACAGAAAATTATTTAATGTTATTTCATCATAAAAAGTAAGTAAAAGAAAATAGTTACAGTCCAACTGCTGCAGAAATAAGTATACTTGTGAAATATTGATTGTTTTAATTTTGGTGGCAATTGTTTTCAGAAAAACAATTGCCACCAAAATTATACCGTTATATCAAAATGGATGAAACTAAAAATAATTTTATTCATTCCTTTTATTAAACATGATTCTTATAAAAATTTAAGAACAAATGACATGATGGGATCTCAAATACAGCTGATGAAGAAGACATTATATATGTTGCTGAATAATCAATTAAAACAATATAATAATGACCATTGTAACAGAACAGTAGTTATTCATTTTTGCAAAAAATCTTTAATAAAAAAAATGTATGATAATGAAGTTTCTCTATAATAAAAACAACTATAGTGAGTGATCAGTTAACGAACATAATTCGTTCCAAGACTTTCTTTGCTCACTA
>NW_019392573.1:0-3843 GCF_000671375.1 Centruroides sculpturatus
CTGTATAAATGCCTTACAAAATTTTCAATTTTTATTTTCATTTCTCTTTTCGTATTTAAATAAACGTACATATAATAAGATATATGTATATATATATATATAAATGGACGTGTGTGCCCCTATATTTCATTTTCTGCCAAAACTACACATCGCACATGAATGGTGTTTGTATGTTGTAGTAGCCCAAGTCTCCATTCGTGCACTATGGTGGTTGCGTCTCGATAGCTATAAGGGTGCGGAAAATATGGGCTTAATGTGGTCTACAGTGGTTTTCTATTTCGAATGTTATGTTCGAATTTGTTCGAATTAAATTAGAACATAAAATTCGAATATTGGTTCGATAATAGAACGATTGTAAACGTTCCAGAAACGTTGAAAATAGTTCATTTGACTGGAAGTAAAAATTCTCTAATTAGTCTGGAAACAGGGGACCTAATTGTTGCATTCTGTGAAAACGGGTAAGATTGGCTATAATGTAATTATCTTAATTTTCACTATTGGTACATTTTGCCCAACGAAGCGGGTCCTTGCAGCTAGATTCTTGATTACTTAAAAAAAACAGTTATATATATATATATAGGCCTATATAAAACTATATTATTACATACAAATAAAAACCCAGCGAAGTGGGTCCTTGCAGCTAGTTAATTATAAAAACTATTGGATGTAGTTTATGACATATAAACTACATTTGATAACATTACCGAAGTCAAATATGTGCGTTAGAAGTTTAGAACGATTAAATTAATTTGATTAAAAAATCGCATAAAATAAGCTTTAATCGCGTGTCAGTAAAGTAAAATAAATCGTAACTTGTAGTAAAAAATAATAATTTTTGGTGTTTTTCATGAAAATGATAGGCAATATGAATGCCATCTTGTAACGAAATTTTTAACTAAAGATCTTCCCAAATTATTTATTTATCTTTTAATACATTTTAGTGTAAATTTTGTGTTTGCATTAAAAACTAAAATATTTTTATGCTTATTTTTACATCTTCTCTTTTCATTAAATAAAAAAATATGCTATGTATGAAATTACTATTTATAAAAAAAAGTAGAAGAAATGTTACTTTTAATTTGATTCATAAAAATATCAACATTTAGAATTGTGTATTTTTACAAATTTTGAATTATGTTAAATTACCTAAATTTTTTAATTAAAAAAAAGTAAAAACGGAATTGACATATTACGTTTACATTAACGCCATCTGGAGATGACAATGGTAACTATCTTTTACATACATAAATAATATATTTTATATATTATAAATAAAAATTTAACTTATTATTATATTTAAAAATAATAATTAGAATGNGAATTAAAATTTGTCATCTGACAGTATAGGAGAAGAAAGATTCCCTACAGCTGTTGCAATAATTAAAAGTTCATCAATAACAGAAGTCATTTTCCAGGGAAGTCTTGCTGAAAATATCTTAAACTGTTTAATTCGCTGAATAAATCTTTCAACGTGCACTCTGGCACATGCAATATCCTTTGTTCTCAGTGCTTCACATTTATTTAGTTGTTTATTTTTTTTCAAAAATGGTGGTTGAATTACTTCTATTCCTTTTTCTAAACAAAGTTTATCAATTAAAAAGCCTTTATCAACCATCACTGAGTCACTATAAGGTGTTAATAAATTTAAGATATCACTCTGTTCAAAGATTGCCTTATCAGAAGTTCTGCCTCCATATGCACTACTTAAAAATGTTGCAATTCCACCTGGTGAAACACCTATTAAAAATTTTATAGTTGTGTCACCTTTATAGTGTGAGTAGCAACGTATTCGACACTTTAAACACTTTGGTCTCTGCACTGTAATTTCTGAGCAGTCCAAAATTACTCTTACATTACGAAACTTGTCGAAACATTTAGGCATATTTTCTAAAATATTTGTTTTTGATGGCCAAACAATTGCACACTTAAGTACGGAAGCAAGAATTTTCACACTTGGGTAAAATATTCTACTTGCAGTTGGTACAGAACAATGAAAAAATATAGATATAACAGAAAAAGAAATATTTAATTTCATTTTGATTAGGACCATAAAAAGTTTATCTTCAAAAGAAAAATTAGTATTACTGATTTGTTTTGTTTTACATACATCACTAAAAAGTTTAACAATAGCATTAAATAGTTCAAAAGTTGGTATACCAGTAATGGAATTTAGTTGGGATTCTGTCTTAATGAAATTACGTATATTTACCAAAAATTCTGCAGTGGATATTTGTATGCCAACTGATCTGTGACATTTTAAATTTTTATCATAATTAGAATTGCATAACATTAAAAGTGTTTCAGCAGCTTCTCTATCATTAATTTCAGACTCAATTGCATGCTCCTACAACTTCGGTTGTTGTTCGGGATACAGTTAAGGTTTTAACAAAGTTCGAGTGAATACAAAATTGCAAAAAAAAAAAAAAATTGAAATAAAGTGATTAAATAAAAATTATTACAGATATCGTAAATAACAGTTCACAAATGCATATATAGAGATATTTTTTGAAGGGGGAAATGGTCTTTACAATTATAAAATCGATCGAAAAGACAGTGCTCGAATGCTCGTGTAAACGCGCGCCATCTATCGTAGGATAAATGTACTATGCCGGAGTGTATTAAAAAACTTCCCAAAGTTTTATGGCAATCGTACTATGCCACAAACCTTCGTGGAAGTATGTTAAACAACTTCCCAAAGTTTCACGGCAATCGGATAAACGGTATGGTAACGCATGGACACACACACACACACACACACACATTCATTTTTATATGTATACTAGCTCAGCGGTCCCCAACCTTTTTATCGCCGCGGACCGGTCAACGTTTGATAATTTTACCGCGGCCCACTGAGGAAGAACGTTGATTGTTTATATTTTAGATTTAAATTAAAATTATTAAATTAAATCATTGTATTTAAACATGCCTTCAAAATAGAATACAGTTACACCAAAGAATGAATATAATGTGATTTAACATATTAACTCACTAGAATGCTTAATCAATGAGAACCGTGAGCTTGTTTCTTTGCAACGAGACAATTCCATCTAGGGGTAGTAGGAGACAATGACACCCAAACTGTGTTTCTTATGTGCAGTTTATTCCGTTGTTCCATCGTCAATTAAAAATCGCACAAACCCGAGAGAAATACATCATAGTAAATAAAATGGAAATAATTTAATGTTCCTTGGGCGGCCCGGTACCATTTGATCCACGGACCGGTACCGGTCTGCGGCCCGGGGGTTGGGGACCACTGTACTAGCTTACCGTCGCGCATTGCTGCGATCTCAGAAGAAAGAAAATTTAAGCAAACTCGTTATGATAAAATTCGATTTACATTTTATCATTTTTATTGAAACTTATTATTATTATTCATTTTCATGGGAAAAACATTTCACAGTGTCGTTTCAATTCTATTTATTTAATGGAGTGTTTGTGGATACATGATATTTTTTGTTTTTCCCTCTGGTGTGTACACGAATAAATCAGAAGATTCTTCGATGCGTGAGCCAGCCACATACAGTTGTCCATGCGAGAAGCACGGGTTCTCCAAATTTAGCCCACACACTCGCTGCGATTGTCAGAAGCGCGATATTCCCCATTTTTATATATATTTTTAAATCCTTTATAATTTTTATTATTTAATTGCTCCTTCCTTTCTTCCTTGGCATGTTGTGAAATTTCTGATAGTTGGATAATAAACCGTTTTATTGTAATTATTTTGAGTTGATATTAAAATTTGGAAAAGGGGGATATCTAGATTGGTAAAATACACAAATTTCTTCCTACAACTTCGGTTGTTGTTCGGGGTACAGTTAAGGTTTTAACGAAGTTCGAGCGAAT
>NW_019392573.1:10183-24328 GCF_000671375.1 Centruroides sculpturatus
TTATACAATCTTATTTATTGCAACAACTTAAACTGTTATGACACTTTGAATTGCACAAGAGTCCCTTGCTTTTACAATTGCATTTATTCGTGGATCACTTCTTTTTGCAATGACAGCGTGTATAGCCTTTTCCTCCACTATTCGAATTAGCTGCAGCTGCTTCTCTCGACGATATTTCTTGTGAAGAAATATCACTTACGGAAAGTAAAGTAACTTTTTTTTACAAATTACGAATTGATTACGGGTATAAAGCTGCTTGAGGGTACCATTTTTGTTTGCGAATATATAAAGTTGAAGTCTTCTATTCCAACAACAACCGCCAACACATTTTGGGCATCTGTACGGCCACGGTCGACATCAGGGACTTGTATTCGTACGGTGTCACCAATTTCAGCAGAAGGAAATTTTCTTTTTTGAGGTTCTTAACATTTTCTTTGCTTGCAGTAGAAGATTCTCTTTTGCAGCCGTTCTTATTATAGAAATAACTTCGTGTTGTTCAGTCAGGGATTGATATAAAGATGTGGTGGGTTGCAGCTCCTCTTTAATATTTTCCTTTGGAATATGCTATTTGTTATGGCCACTGCTCAAATTTTCTTCAAAAGTATTAACAATTTCTTCGACCTCCATCAAAGCTTATCTGTGTTTGTCGACATACACCGGCGATTGTTCGAATGTATAATAATATAACAAAATATTCGGATTTTTACCGACGTATTTTTTGTGTGTCGACATTCACCGGAGAATATCGACATTCTCTAATTTCGGTCTTTCACAGTAATATATATATATATAGTGTAGCTTAATCATGCTAAATTATTTATGATTGGCCAATAACCACTTCAATAGAAAAAAACGATGTTTTGCTATGTTTCTGAAATGCTGTTTTCGGCTTACTTTCATTTAAATTAAACCTTCATTTCTTTTCTGTAAGTTCCTCTGGGACTATTAGCTAAACCAGGTGGAATTGATTCACTGCAAGGTCGTTACTTCCACTATCTATCTACAATTCATCTAATTATAACGCTTTACAAATAACCGTTATATATCTTAATAACACGATTGATCATATTTAACTTAAAATACGTTCGAATTTCGGTTGCATTTGAAGATGGCCTTTCATACGAGTCAAAAACGTTGATGTTTGTTTAATACACATTTCTAAGCATCTGATGATTGATGATTCATTCATTATTTTAGAGCTGAGTATGATATTTAGTTAATTAATATATTTAACTAAATTCTCATTCAAGCGAAATCTGCGAAAACTCCCGCATTGCTTTATTTATTTATTTTTTTTCTTAATTGTACAGTTTTTATCAAACCATTAAAGACCGACTAATCAATAAATAAGAACGAAATGGTTTGCACTTACGACCGTTTTCAGGCCCCACTCCACGTAGTCTTAGTTCATGTACAGCAAGATGCAGTTTAGACAGTTCTATTGCAAGCAAGAGGTCACTCTTGCTTGAAATAGAACTTTATGTAGTCAATGAATTACTTCAATAGATAGAAATCATTGACCATATAAATGCTGTTTTAGTTCCTGAAAAAGCCAAATTCACAAAGAGGATTTGTAAACTTAATTGTCAAAAAGCCTCAATGCCGTTTCTGCAGCAGTACTCTCATCACACTAGCAATATGTCAAAGAGTATGATCTCATAAGAAAACCGGCGTTTCTTGTTCAAGAGCACGGGCCGTATTCCGGTCACTTATCTCTCGTTTCTTTTTTCACTGACAAATGACGTCAAAGCGAGAGACGAAATTTTACTCTCATACAGAGTGGTGATACTGGTCGTTCGTAACGATCTCATCTTTGCTGTTGACGTCACGATTCTATTCGTTTGATTATACATGTTTGGGTTAACTGCGCGCGCAACACGGTATAGGATTTTCATCAATGAAATTGTAACATTTTCGAAAATGCGAAGTACGTGATCATAGATCACGTGGCAAGGAAAGCACGTGTTTAAATAAAACACGTAATTTCGACCAACTTGTTTTTTGTTTTATAACATTTTTACAGATTGTAATGTCAATTTGTCTTTTAACAAATAAAAATTTTAATAACCTAAGTTAGAAAAGCGTGCATACTTGGATATTTTTCGAAATATTAACATCTAGTTTTTCCTTAACTATCCAAGTAACATTAACATCATATTCGATAGTTTAGTAATTGATGTAGGATAATTAAAAATTAAAAAAAAATGGAATCAGTGACGTTTTAGAATAGGCACTGGGAAAAAATCAGAAGCATTTTCTCTCTGGAAATATTTTTTTCCGAGTTGAGAACGTTCTCTAATACGCTTGTACAGCGCGAGTAGCATCCAGTCGTCCATATTACCGTGTTTCCCCCAAAATAAGACATCCGCAGAAAATACGACCTAGCACAGATTTTACTGAATTGCGAAATATACGACTTCCCCCTGAAAGTAAGAACTAGAGAAGTTTTTCTTTAGTGGTAATGGGTCATCGACAGATGGTTGAATGTGGTCGTTAGCTTTTTGAAAGAACAGCCACTGATTGGGCAGCAGACAATTACACTACACGGCATGATATACATAAGACTATGGCTTGGGAATCACAGATTTGCATAACGTTACGGCTGGTGATGGCTAATTGGTCGGCCAGGAATCATGCCACATGACATTTGCATAGTGCTACGGTTCAGTAAGCACTAATTGGTCATCAAGTCCGATGTTGACGCTATAAAAAGGCTACAGTTCAACACTCGTCTAAGTTCGACTTGGAAATTTTTTTGTTCAATAATAAATGTTAATTCTTCTTCCTGGAAAAAATAAGATATTCCCTGAAAATAAGACCTAGCGCATTTTTCAGAGCAAAAATTAATATAAGACATTGTTATTTTCGGAGAAAAACAATAAATATAACGATATCGAGGCAAAAGACGAATGGCAGGTCGAAAGACAATTACCCGCTCGTCTCTGACAAACGACAGAAGCGAACAGAGAAAATGTTGGCCGGAATCGCGTTTAGAGAGACGCGACCATTTTTCGAGACATAAACAAATGATTAGCCAATCAGGAACTGGCTTGTGAGAAACCACAGAGGAGAGACGATAACCAGAATACGGCCCCAGGGGCCATATTCTGGTTATTGTCTGTGGTCTCTTGTCTTTCGCAAGCCAGTCGGTGATTGGCTAATCCAAATGATTCGCCAATCAGCGACCGGCTTGCGAGAGACCAGAGACAGTGACCAAAATACGGCCTCAGGTCTCTTCAGGCAATCAAATAATAATTGATGTTCATTGAACTTCACGTAGAAGATCGATTTCCGTTAAAACGTACTATTCTATGAAATATATCAAATTAACGTTATTTAATCGAAGAAATAATAGCAAATTTTTGATAAGGTGGAAGGACTCCATTAGACACAACCCCCTAACTTATGCTAAGGTAATGATAATGATAACATTCCTTACATTTTTGGAAAAATAACATTTTATTGCAATCAAGACGTTTCACTTCATAAATTCGTATAAACTAAATGCAAACAAGACACAAGTTCACTGCTTTGATTTTTACTCCGTTACATTGGTGTTCTCATTTTTCTTTTCACTGTTGCTTCTAGTTTTCAAGTACAGAACATCGAATGTATAAATGAAATACAATTTTTACTTTTGTAATATACAATATCGTGTCTAGTGTTTTGTTCTACTATTTTCGCGATTGTATACATTTTATATAAAAGGAAAGTAGTTTTTATCGAACTATCTGCTATATAATCATAGTGTTTGTGTTAATAAGAACAACATATTAATTATTCAAATATCTTAAATACCTTTATTAAACTTACATTGATATAATTTTCATTCTATAGCATATCAAAAAAATACTAAAATAAATTACAAATTTTTTATATCAATATATTATTAACTAAATTTATTTTTACAATTTCATAATGAACTCAGGATATTTTTCTTCTAATTTTCAATTAGAGATTCAGACTATGTACTAAAATTATTTAATTTTTGAGTCTATCAAGTAATCCTTTTTTTCACACACCATAGAAGTAGCCTTTACATTGATTTGAAGAAATCAATTCATAAAAACGAATAACAATAGGTAAAATTTACAATTAAAAGCGATTAGACGTCAGCCTCTCATTTTAGGTATCTGACACCTTCACATTAAAAATGTAGTAAATCTTCTCACCATCTGCCAAGTTTTATACCATCTGTATCAGGTTCAAGCCCTCTAGTGGTAGATACGAGTTATCTTTGATTTGCATATAGTTACAATTTACCTATTGTTATTCGTTTTTATGAAGTAATTTCTTCAAATTAATGTAAAGGCTACTTCTATGGTGTGTGAAAAAAGGGATTAATTGATAGATTCAAAAATTAAATAATTTTTTGTACATAGTCTGAATCTCTAATTAAAAATTAAAAGTAAATTATTTATGTTTGGCCCAATTCATACGATACAGCTAGTATATTGTTAACAACAGTTTAATATACGTAAAATTAAATATGAGAAATGATTAATGTGATAAATGAATAAAATGCAATAAACAACAAAAATAGTATTAATGTAAAGCAAATTTAATATGAAATACAATAAATGAGTAATGTTGAATAAAAGTATAATTGTTTCGATACAGTTTCTAAATTCATTCGCCGAGATTATGTGATATAGGCCAATGTTAATATTGATATATATTTGAAACAAAAATTACCCAAACGTACTATACATATTAGTAAATATCTTACAACATTCGTCTTTTTTCTACACGCATTCTTATACCCGGTATTGGGGTCAACATAACTGCGTATGAAATAACGATTTTGTCCTGAGGATCCAAAGAGTAGACTTTAAAATTACGAAGAACATTTGCCAAAACCATTTTCATTTCAATCATGGCAAGTTTACTTCCTGTAAATAAATTCTTTTAATGACATAATTCTTTCATTTTTGTATTTATTCACTAATCACTTACCGAGACAATTTCGTGGACCGGTAGAAAATGCCAGAAATGCGTAAGGATGAAGCAATTTATAGTTTTCAGGTAGGAAACGGTCTGGATCGAAAACTTCGGGATTTTCGTAAACAGAAGGATTATGATGGATACCATAGATATTTATGAGAAGAGTCGAATTTGCAGGCAACACGTAATTACCTGTTTGAATGACATCAATTTCATGCTTTAAGTCGATAACAAATATAAAATATTATTATTTAAAAACAAATCGCATAATGTAAAAAATTTACCTATTTTCATTTCGGAAGAATTTTTTCTTGCAATACCAGGAATAGGAGGATAGATTCTCATCGACTCCTGAAAATTGTAATGTATGAAACTAATATTTGAATGTATTTTAAAAAATGAAAAATTTACCTTAATCACGCATTCCAAGTACGTCATTTTCGTCAGATCATCGATAGTAATATCTCTGTTCATATCATTTTCAAAAATTTCTTGTAATTCTAGATACACTTTCTCTTGTATTTCGTGAAATCTTCCCAGGAAATAGAGAGTCCATGACATGGCGTGGGCGGTTGTATCGTAACCCTGATATTAAAATACGTTGAAATGGTATATAAAATTGCATTCTTTATAATGTATATTTTTAGTAAAATAAATATAATATAATAAATTTGTAAAATTAGGACATGACATGAATAAATACAGCACTTCTTTCCTATTCGTGTGATATCACTTAAAAATCTACAACTACATTACTTGTATCGTCATTGCCACGCATGTACTGGCTAAATTTTACACAATGTTGAATCATCAAAACTGTGTGGAAAAGTACACAATGACATACAACATCCTCGACTTAAAAAATCTATATTTTAGCTTAATAAGGTTACTTCTACCAAAATAGTAGTAGATTATCATCGATTTCAAAATATAGTACTAAGCTAGGATTTACGAAAGTGTTATTTTCAACGTCGTATTCTCGAGACATAGTTAAATACCACAAATTTGCGACATTTCGCATATGCAATTCACATAGTCCTTCATAATATTAACGATGTTATTTCCAGAGAATATTGTTTTTTTCCAATAAGAAAACAGTCCAGGAACGTTCAAATGGCACAAATTGTATCCGGCGTAAGTTTTGGAGAAAAAATGAAATTAGGAAAAAAAAGCCTTATTTTTTTCCGGAAAACAGGCGTTTATACATGGAATCAAAGATAAAAAAATAATATTAATAGAAAAGAGTATTGATCGAACTGTTACTTCTTGCGGAAAACGTAATTATTGGAGATTAGGCCTAATTTGCGAAGAAATACAGTACACTACTAACACTTCACTTAGTAGTGTACTGTATATAGATACATATAAGAAATTTGACGTAGACGGAGAGAAATTACAAAATTGCTTCAAAGAAAAAGGTAATTAAAATTTTTAAATAATTCATTATAACAATTCTGTTTATAATTTTAACATGGATAGGAGAACACAATGCTACACATGTACGCCATTGCAAAGGAAGATTCAGTTCCTCAATGAAACTAAAAATTTTTCCCCGACATTCGATATAATTTGAATAATTCTATGAACAAAATGTCTTCGGTCAATGGACGAAATAAGAGATGAACTGTGTAATTAATCGATCGAGAAAGCAAAGTACTCATCGGCCAGCTTAAATTGTCTTGACTTAAGACAATTTACTGCATGTGATAATATAACGACGTGGCTATATTTACATTTCCGATTATTCTGGATTATGGGCAGAATTATTTCGAATTATGAAAATTTTTCGGTCATCACCTCAGATATTATTTGCTTTGAATACTTTCAATCGTATTTATAAACGGAAATTGATTAACTAATAGTCAAGAAAATAATTGCAAAACGGATAATTATTACCAGAGAACTGAGTCATATATTTACAAACTACTGTTTTAATAAAGAAATATGAAAACACGCATTCGAAATGGACCAGATATAAAGTCGAAAAAGTAAGATACGACTATCCTTTTTTACCCGACTTTCCCGTCTTAAATAATCTTCGAAATGTTAAAAATTCACCGATAGATGCACATTTTTAATTTGTCAAAATTATACTTTTCCTATATCTGCACAAATAGAGAAAATATATAATAATAAATAGATCAATTGTTTTATATCCGAAATTTTCTTTCAGTGATATTTCACATAATAAAAATATAACAAAATTGACAAAATATATGACAAAATTCAAATTTCAGCACTACAAATTTTTAAATGTTAAGAAATTATACATTAATCCGAAATTACAAATATTATTTACTATAATAATCAATTGCTTTTTTTGGAAAAACATTAGTTTACTTTAAAATAATAGAAATATCACATTAAAATACACGCCTGCACGATTATATACTTATTTTCGTTTAGACCTTCAGTAAATTATACCTACCGCGAAAATGAAACCTTCCATATCTCTTATAACGTCTTCTTCAGACATTAAACCTTGATTTACTTGAAGATTCAACAGTGAATCGATAATACACTGTTTTGTTTTCATTTTTGGATCCTCTGCATTACGTGTTTCATTGTCTAATGAATGTTGCTGCTGCATTTTTTTTACAAAGTTTTCTTTTTTTCTCTTGAATACCTTCGCATTAAATTAATTTATTAATTACTTAAATCGCAACACAAAATTCCATAAACAAGTTGAGTTTACCTTTTCGTCGAAACGATGAATTATTTCAATATCTCTCTTGTAATTTCTTCCCATTTTACTCATGAAGAAAACTGGAGAAAACCAGTACATTGGACTCACCATCCATTCAGGAAAATATTTCAGAATTCTAAATTTTTATATAAATTTATTAATATATCAAAAGATAATTAATGCAAATTTAAAACTTGAACAAGAAGTAGAAATAAAGTACTGTCAACTGTTAAATCTACATAAAATTTAAAATTATATTTCGTGTGAAAAACATTATAGAATTTTTTTTTTAAATTAAAATAATTTAAAATCTATAAAATATACTTTAAGTGATTAATTTGTGTAATCATTTTTTCCCTATTTTTGTGGTTATAAAATTTAAGCAAACTTTATAATTATTTGAAGTCATAATTAGTTTATTTCTGAAAGATATAAGAAATAAGTTGCTACACTGTATATTTTCATATGTTAATTGGATATTTGAACGTTAAATTTACGCTATTGTGAGCACGCAAATTTTTAATGGGATCTTAACATTAATGCCAATCGATTTTTTCGAAATGTAAACATCCACGGAAAAAAACGGAGAGTCAGATCGGAGGTCAATGGGAAAGTTGAGACTTCGTTGTCAAGACTGCACTGTCATCGTCAACAACGGACGATCATGTGACCCCTTTCCCACAACGTTTGTATAAAAGCAAAAACTACTGGAAGTTCGAGGCGATCGAAAGGAAGTTGTACTTGAAATAGTGCACATTTAGTCTCCGAGTCCTTGATCCTGTCATGAAGACAACGGACAAGGACAATGACAATGATTCTTCCTACGGACCGATCGTCGCATACAGTTCCTTCACGCATAGAGGTACTTTCGATAGCGATCTGAGAACTCTCTCTCCGCAGCTAACGGGAATAGGCTTAGCTAAGAGCTACTCTTTTTGTATAGATCTTTGTTAGTATTTAATCGCATTTAGCTTCCTATAACCTTTTGTAATTTAGATTTAGTTATGTAATAAATTCTTGTTCTTGTCTGTTAAAAACCTGTCTCCTGTCACTCTGAAACACGGACACTTGCCGACTAGCTCTACTCCTTCGCCACTCGTGTAAAGCCTCCAAAACACAAATTGGGCGAGTTTTACCAACTCGACCTGTAAGTGGCAATTAGGGTACAGACCCTGTGTCCTCGTATTCTCAAACTATCACAAACACTTCTCCTACAGTATTGGAGAAACAGAAGAAAAATACGAATATTAATGAATACTAATTATTTATTATTACAACACAAAATGTAATAAATTTTCACATACTCAAGTACTAATAGTTCACGAAAATAACAATTTTCGTGAACTATTAGTACTTAGTTATATAAATTTTTTTCCCGCTTTCTCTCGATACACGTAATCCTTCTCGAAACTTGTTTTAGTGTTGCCAGATCTCTACGTTACTAATTTTTGTTGCCAGATGTTTTCCCTTATTCCTCACATGCTTTATTCTTTATAAGTGCTTAGCATCATATAAGGAAATTAATGAAGATCTTTTAATTAAAAGCGAGCAATCTAAAATAACATATTTTTTGCAAAAGGTAGAACACGGATCTGAAGATAATGCAGAAATATGCACATAGGATAAGGATATCTTGCCAAAAATAAAACGGCCTCGGTTAATAGTGCTTAGTGATGACAAAGAAAACGTTGTTTAATTTATATTAATATGTATCCCTTAAGAAAATTTTAATATAGATATTTATCTTAATTATGAAAATATAATAGCATGTTTTTTTTTTATTTTCGGAACCTAACCACCCTTTTCGAACTTTGTTTCGTATAATACGGATTCGCATAACACGACAATTTTTTGGTACATAACTCCCGTGTTATACGGGGGTTACCTGTATTTATTATGATCAGCACGTATAGCAATAACACTTCTTTATAATTTACAAACTTTTAAAATTCGGTTAATCGATCAAAAATGAAAATTTGGAATGTTTCATATTTATTCTACTAAAGTTGACTCGAACATTTTAAAAATTTCATCAGATAAAAACTGACATCATATTATTTAATTAATAGAAATTACATTTGTAAATATTATTTGAAAAATAAATGAAATATTCAATTGAATTTTCCATACCTATGCATTGCGGAAACATATTCTTGATTGTCGTTAGTCTGAGAATGTAGAGAAACTCCTACTGCTATATCTACAGTGCACAAAAATAAATTAACATTTATATTTTTAAAATAAATGCACGTCGTATGAAAATAATATTCAGTTTCGAGAAGGCACCGCAGAACAGAGTAATTTTACTAAAGAATACAGTACTGGACGAAACATTACTGTTTATTTTATCCTAAAGTCAGCGATAGTTCTAACTGTTGTCATTAAACAGACCCACTGATAATAAAAGTGACATATACACTAAAGGGAAAGTCGTGCTGTGTGTCAATCTTTTAAACGACTAAGTCAAACAGTTTCTATAACACTTACACGTCACACGGTAATTACTACCGTGCGACGTAATAGTGTTAAATTATAGTGTTAAAATAGTGTTGATTTCGTTGAAGAAAGTTTCGTATCTTACTTTTCTTGCAGTAGCATTTGTATTGTCCAAAAACACTATGAAATATTTTGTATACATGTGTATATATATTATTTTTGACGTAAATAAGTCTTTAAATTTGCTTCCGTAGTAAGAAGCGATTCAAAAAACTGATTATAACAAAATCGAGGGTTACAGTTTGGCATTGCAGCTACATATCTGTCATCTAAATCCAAAATTTTATTAAACCACTCGATAGTTAAAGGATCAAAGAATTCATTACGTTGAGGGGGCACTGTGACGCATTGCGCGCGGTGGAGCGGGAAGCGCCGCCATTTTGAAGAGTTACATACTTTCCGTTTAGTATACATTTTGACTCGGAGAAGCTACGATGCTCGTTTCAGTTTAAATTTACAGCTATCGTTAATATTTATCGACTCTGTGCACAAAACATTAATGTTGAATAGTTATGGTGAATATATATGGTGTTAAAGTTAAAAATTAACAAAACTCAATACAATGTCGGCCTATACTCGTCGAAAAGCCAAATCAAAATATAGAAATCGTATACGGTTGGAAAGAGCTTTTCGAGAGCATTCTAGAGATACCCATTAAACACCGTATGATACAGTGAAGCGGTGCCGGGAACGTTAAAAATACATGGAGATCCGAAGGACTTCTTACTGTTAAGGAATGATTATGACATAGATATAATACACTCAAAAAAAATGTTACCCGTTAACGTACACGTATTCACATAAAACACCCGGCCGTGTTCCGAACACAGCCACGCTCCACTTTTTTTAAAAATTCATTTTATACTTTTTTTACGTTATAAGCAATAACAGGGCAAAATAAATACTCATTTAATGTTTACGTATAAACAAATAATTATTTATAATTTTTAAATAAATATTTTACATTAGAAGTACCTGCAATAATATCGAGAGTGCAATTTTTCATCCATTTCAGGACATCGAATATTTCATTCTCCTGCAATTGTTTGAGTTTTTCCA
Organism: Centruroides sculpturatus; assembly: GCF_000671375.1. NCBI lineage: Eukaryota > Metazoa > Arthropoda > Arachnida > Scorpiones > Buthidae > Centruroides > Centruroides sculpturatus. The sequence goes on from NW_019392573.1 coordinate 21,369, forward strand.
CTAAGACATTTGAATGCTCCATAAATACATTTTGATCATCTTTCACGTTTCGAAGATGAAAATGTGGAGCTAAATATCTTCTTCTTCTTCTCCAGTTATCGTCAGGACTTTATTTAATTAAATTCAGAAAACTGTAAGCAACGATATTTATACCAAATATCAAATAATGCATTACCTGTACAGAAGACTGTTGTCTCCGAGAAGTGGCTTAAAGAAATTGTAAAAAGAATCCTTATTGATTAAACTGTTGCTTCTTAACACTTCCTACAAAACATAATACTGTATATTTCCATTTGTAATGAATATATTACATAACTAGGCATGTTATATTACCTTTGCAGATTCTGGATGTAAGAAAAAAAATAATTTATATCCAAATATGTTTATACAGGCAACTTTCTCGTTTGGAAATACCACAGAGAATCCAGTAAGTGCATTTGAAACTACTGGAAAGATACGAAAAATATTTATGCATTTATAATCAGTCAAATTACCCAACAAAGTATTAATGACATACATATGTTGATTTGCAAATTGTGACATTGCTTGTTACGTTGACAAAATACAATGTTCCACAAGACTGGTAAAAAGGACACTNGAATGTAGGCCTATGCTCGTCGAAAAGCTAAATCAAAACATAGAAATCGTCTACTGTTGAAAAGGGCTTTTCAAGAGCAATCCAGATATACCCATAAAAACCATATAATAGAGTGAAACAGTGCCAGGAACGTAAAAACAAAAATAGAGATACGAAAGACTTCTTACTGTAAAAGAATGATTATGACATACTTATAGTACGCTAAAAGAAAATAATATCCGTTGACGTACACGTATTCACGTAAAACACACAGCCATGTTTGGACACAGCCACACTCCACTTTTTTTTAAATTCATTTTATACTTTTTTTAAGTTATAAGCAATAACATGGAAAAATAAATACTTATTTAATGTTTACATGTAAACAAATAATTATTTATAATTTTTAAATAAATATTTTACATTAGACTACCTGCAATAATATCGAGAGTGCAATTTTTCATCCATTTTAGGACATCGAATATTTCATTTTCCTGCAATTGTTTGAGTTTTTCCACTAAGACATTTGAATGCTCCATAAATACATTTTGATCATCTTTCACATTTCGAAGATGAAAATGTGGAGCTAAGTATCTTCTTCTTCTTCTCCAGTTATCGTCAGGACTTTATTTAATTAAACTCAGAAAACTGTAAGCAACGATATTTATACCAAATATCAAATAATGCATTACCTGTACAGAAGACTGTTGTCTCCGAGAAGTGGCTTAAAGAAATTGTAAAAAGAATCCTTATTGATTAAACTGTTGCTTCTTAACACTTCCTACAAAACATAATACTGTATATTTCCATTTGTAATGAATATATTACATAACTAGGCATGTTATATTACCTTTGCAGATTCTGGATGTAAGAAAAAAAATAATTTATATCCAGATATGTTTATACAGGCAACTTTCTCGTTTGGAAATACCACAGAGAATCCAGTAAGTGCATTTGAAACTACTGGAAAGATACGAAAAATATTTATGCATTTATAATCAGTCAAATTATCCAACAAAGTATTAATGACATACATATGTTGATTTGCAAATTGTGACATTGCTTGTTACGTTGACAAAATACAATGTTCCACAAGACTGGTAAAAAGGACACTGACGGAAGATTCATTTTCGGCTCCTGACTATTGTCTTTATTTTCAGAAAGATTCGTATCTGTTTTAAAAATAAAAGAAGAGATTATAACGAGCAGAAAATGTTTATCGAGTGGTAGGAGAGGGCAGCTACCCCCTCTAAAAGAAAAATGAAAGTGTAGTAATTGACACACAATGCAAACATAGCAATTTAGTATCGGTTTGAATAGTGAATATTGTGACTAGATTAGATCTTAAAGTCATCTGTCACGATTAACTTAAAACTATTTCGCTGTTCGTGCTATTGTTGCACAACTATGAGTTGCCCCTCTCTAGTTCAGATCGTGGGTACTCCGCTATGTCGACCATTGAAACTTGATTCTTTACAGTACAGTACTCAAAATTTATAAATTTTTTAATTAAAGTTTGGATTTGATTAGAAATGGATAACATTTTAAGCTGCTCTTTGCATTGTTAAAAAGCTGCCGATATTGTCATCATCAAGTCTTTTACGTTGCATAAATGTTAAATTCTATTTCTGACACATTTTCGGACAAGAAATGTAATGTATATTGAAATATTAATTATCAATATTTTTCTTCAATCTGCGTTTAAATAAATGATATTGAAATGTAGAATGAATGATAGAACATCTTATTAATATATTACGAAATTAAAATACACTTAATTTTTTAATAAAAATTAATTAAAACTTAATAATAATAAACGATGCTTTTAATTCTGGATTTTAATTTAGATAGCGTAATAAATAGGACTCTAACAATTTGGGGGGCTTCTCACACCAAGGCCGACCAAAAATAAACCAGATCTTTTACAAAGGCCAACTGCCATAAAATCCGTAAGACTGTGTGAAGCCAACTGCCTTGTTACAAATAATGTCAATAAATTTAGAATTAATTTTAAATTCACTGTCCTACATGAAGAGCCCAGATTGGGTTAAACAATTGGTAAAATTGATCATTTAAGATCATTTAAGATCAATTTTACCAATTGTTTAAAAACTTATTATTTGAAATAAGTTTTTGAATTTCAATATAAATATTACCGACAATCGGAAGGTGTACAAATGGGATTCTGCATGGGTTCTAGATTAACAGAGTTGTGAATGATTATAATTGGTAAAAAAATCAATAAATCCCGAAGTATAATAAGTTTTCAAAGATATGTAGATGACTGTTTTATCGTCTACGATAAATGCATACTACACGATAACTGTTTCGTTAAGAAAATTAATTTAATAAATAAAAATGTTTAATTCCAATGTGAAAAAGT
>NW_019392574.1:0-3881 GCF_000671375.1 Centruroides sculpturatus
CAAAGATTATTACGTTACAGTCAATCTTGCCCGTTTACACAGAATACAAGAATTAGTTTCACCTGTTTCCAGACTAATTAGAGAATTTTAGATGGGAATAAAAGTATGTTCGATATACTGCGTAAATTGCAAAAACCGCATGTGCGCCTGTAATTATTGCACGTTGCTTTCTCTTAACACTTCCATTGTCAACACGTTTATTATTGTCACTTCCATTATTGCCGCTTTTATTGTTACTTAACATTTTCATTGTTAAGGAATACACTTCTCTCATTTCTCGTGGTAACCTACTAGATGTGGTAGCCTACTAAAATGCAATCATAAACGAAAAATACCACATTTAAAATAGTACAATAGAAGCCAAGTACTTCAGGGTAAGCCTTTATTTCCTCTCTCTCTCCTTCGTGGAGTGGGGAATTTCGAAAAATTCCTTGTTAGTGTGCGTTCTTGTGACGTACCCTAACTGTGTACTAATATTCAACTTTCAACTCCTAACCGTTTGGCCTCTGCGCTTATTATTATTATTATTATGTTGGGTTTAGTAGGTAATACTCGGTTTAAACCGGTGGCTGTGTACTATGCCGGACCAGAGTCAAGGCATAGCAACCAAAACAAAACTAAAATTAAATGTGTGTGTCAGTGTCTGTATTAAGGAATTTCCTAACAATATGGCATGTATTCAATATAGCGGCCTTCTGTAGTGTGATGTATGTATTTCTACTCAATTGTAATGTTCCCAGGCTTTTGTGTAGCATGTGTGGTATCACACCTGTACAGGAGAGAACAACAGNGTTGTTTAAACCGGTCGAAGTTTTGTTGTCAAATAGTTATGTAAGATTTTATTACTTTTGTATCGCTACCTTTAGAATTTATTACTTTAGTTCATGTTTGCAACTTCGATTAAAATTACTATAAATGAGAACAGAATAATAATAATAATAATTATACAGTAGAGCATCGATTATCCGACCCCCGATTAACCGTACCATCAGTTAACCGACCGTTCTAGTCGGCAAATTTCAAATGTCCGCTAGTGATGTGGCATTGCAATATTTGGCTATGTCTTGGTTACTTAATTATTATTTTTGTTACATTTTTGCGTGTTTTAGCTGGCATCTGCTGGACGATTGAAGGGAGGCCAGTATTTAAACGAGATTTAATTTTTTAATTATGAGTTATTGTTTGTTTCGTGAGCAATAAAATAATTTAAAAACAATTTTTAACGATAGAATAGCGACGATTATTATTTAAAAAAAAAATTGTTAGGCTAAACATCGATGAAAATTCAACGCGAAGTTGGTGAATAGCGACATACTAATAAACTAATTACATGGGATATACTAATATCCTAACATACTATACTAATAATTTTTTTTTTCTTTTCGGTTATCTGATTTTTTCAGTTATCCGACCAACCTGAGTCCCCAATTAAGTCGGACAATCGATACTCTACTGTATAGCTTAAGTTTAAGTTGTATGTTTATCATAAACTATTCATTTTTATTTCTTCGTTATAAAATACAATAATCTAGTAACATAGCAAAAAAAAAACTTTTTGGATGGACCTATACATACATTTTTTCCCTATTTATTAGCGAGGTTGAGGCCGAAGTTTTAAACGCGAAAACGTGTACGTCGGACGTTTAGCGCTGCTTTCCTGTAAGCCTAGAAGTTTGACAATGGTGTTTGATAGTCAGTGGAATCATGCTTGACATTCCAAACACCATTGTAAAACTTCTAGGCTAACAGGAAAGCGGTGCTGAACGTCTGACGTACACGTTTTCGCGTTTAAAACTTCGGCCTCAACCTCGCTAATAAATAGGGAAAAAATGTATGTATAGGTCCATCCAAAAAGTTTTTTTTTTGCTATGTTACTAGATTATTGTATTTTATAACGAAGAAATAAAAATGAATAGTTTATGATAAACATACAACTTAAACTTAAGCTATACAGTAGAGTATCGATTGTCCGACTTAATTGGGGACTCAGGTTGGTCGGATAACTGAAAAAATCAGATAACCGAAAAGAAAAAAAAAATTATTAGTATAGTATGTTAGGATATTAGTATATCCCATGTAATTAGTTTATTAGTATGTCGCTATTCACCAACTTCGCGTTGAATTTTCATCGATGTTTAGCCTAACAATTTTTTTTTTAAATAATAATCGTCGCTATTCTATCGTTAAAAATTGTTTTTAAATTATTTTATTGCTCACGAAACAAACAATAACTCATAATTAAAAAATTAAATCTCGTTTAAATACTGGCCTCCCTTCAATCGTCCAGCAGATGCCAGCTAAAACACGCAAAAATGTAACAAAAATAATAATTAAGTAACCAAGACATAGCCAAATATTGCAATGCCACATCACTAGCGGACATTTGAAATTTGCCGACTAGAACGGTCGGTTAACTGATGGTACGGTTAATCGGGGGTCGGATAATCGATGCTCTACTGTATAATTATTATTATTATTATTCTGTTCTCATTTATAGTAATTTTAATCGAAGTTGCAAACATGAACTAAAGTAATAAATTCTAAAGGTAGCGATACAAAAGTAATAAAATCTTACATAACTATTTGACAACAAAACTTCGACCGGTTTAAACAACTCAGCATTATAAATATAATTTTAATAACTGAATTTTTTATATCAGTTATTATTTATTTTTTATTTGGTACAAAGTACAAATACGTTATGTACGGTAAACAGAATTAAGAATAAAACACCGAACAAACTTTGTGCATTACAAAACATAAATCTAATATTAAATGCAAACCCATCTCGGATGTAAAAATATGATATCACAGATATTTTATATAAACAAGAATCTTACAACTACACTTCGACCTGTTTATACAACTCTGATAATATAAATATATCTTTATGCATATTCATAACGTAAATATATAATAGTCATAATATGCACAAAACATTTATCCAAAAAAAAGTAAGTTTTTGAAGACTTCGAATCGACCTTTCACAGTTATTGAAGGACAACTTTTTACAATAAAAATTTCCTAATTATTCGATTCTCCGAACTTTTAACAACTGATATGAATACACGCGTGGAAGAGCCTATTAAGCAAAGTCATTCTCGTTACGGTTGATTGTAACGGAAATTGTGAAAGAATATTTAAAAATTTTCTAACATTTCCTTTCGTATATTTTTATATTATTCAAAATATATATTTCTTCTTGAAGTTTTTAAATTATAACAAACGGCTTTACATATTTGGTTATAGATAACGATCAATTCGTTTCAAATTATTGATTGGTGATATGTCTACCCAATGTGCATAACATTTATGAAATTTACTCGAATAATGTGAACAGTACTTGATTTGCATGGAAACACGAATAACTGTTGAATAATTTTATAGAAATGTCATTTCACATGTAAATGATTGATTGCTATCTTTTAAATTTTGCGTTATTATGCTTATAATGAGGGAAATCGTGTTAAATTTTATCCCGGGTGCATTTTTGAAAAGTAAAAAGAAGGAAAAAGTTTTGTTTGTGTGTGTGCGTAAGCGCGTATTAGTGTCTATTTCGTTTAATATTTCAAAATGAGGTAACGAATAAAAAACAAAATTTGTGAATTTAGCTATTATAAGGACATAAATGATGATAAAATTTGGTAGTTAAAAGCAGGAAAGGATTTAGGTTAAGGTTTATTAACACTGGGCTAGTGCAGTGGGAATTTTCGACACCCTAAAACGTTTTAAAAGTTGCATTATTCATAGATTTCGCAAGAAATATTTGTTTCCTCTTCAGTAGCTTCGTGATTTATGTATAGATCATGCTCGGAAATTACTATGATGTTGCAGAAATTCCAGTAAGAGAAAGACAACAGTTCTCAGTGGGGTGTCCAAAC
>NW_019392575.1:0-1068 GCF_000671375.1 Centruroides sculpturatus
TCGGTTGTTCGGGATACAGTTAAGGTTTTAACAAAGTTCGAGCGAATACATAATTAGCAAAAAAAGTTAAAATAAAGTGATTAAACAAAAATTATAACAAATATCGTAAATAACAGTTCACAAATGCATATATACAGATATTTTTTGAAATAGGGGGAAATGGTCTTCACAATTTGAAATCGATCGAACACAGTCTCGATACACTCGTATAAACGCGCGCCATCTATCGTGGGTTAAATGTACTATGCCAGAAACTTTCGCGGGAGTGTATTAAAAAACTTCCCAAAGTTTTATGGCAATCGGATAAACCATAATGCATGAAGGACATAAGACAGACACACACACAGACACACAGACATACATTCATTTTTATATATATAGACTAGCTGCAAGGACCCGCTTCGCTGGGTTTTTATTTGTGAGCAAAAAGTAACCGTAGTGAAGATTAAGATAAATTACATTATAGCCAATCTTATCCGTTTTCACAGAATGCAAGAATTTGGTCTCCCGTTTCCAGACTAATTAGAGAATTTTTACGTCCAGTTAAACGAACTATTTTCAATTTCATCAATTTTCTGGAACGTTTACAATCGTTCTATAACCGAACCAATTCGAATTCGTATCGAATTCGAATTCGAATTGGTTCGGTTATAGAACGGTTATAGAACGGTTTATAGAATTGGTTCGGTTATAGAAATTCGAATTCGAAATCGAAAATTTTTAAAATCGAAATAGAAAATTTTCCACTTTCAACCACTTTCAAGCCCATATCTCCTGCACCCTTAGGCCCTGTACACACTAGGTGTTTTTCAACGCGCGTTTAACGCGCGTTTAAAAGAACCAAGAGTTCTATGTAGCCATACATACTCAAAAGCCAAGCGCGCGTTAAACGCGCGTTTTAAGAGCGCTTATAGATTTTTGTTAAAACGCGCGTTTTGCGAGCGCTTTACGGGCGCTTCGAGATATATGTGCTGCCATGTTACCGTACATGCGATCGCGCGTTTTGCGGGCGTCAGCCGAGCGCTTTGAGATATATGTGCTGAAATGGAGAACGATCATTTCGATACT
>NW_019392575.1:2369-5617 GCF_000671375.1 Centruroides sculpturatus
CGCCAAAACTACACATCGCACGTGAATGGTGTTTGTATGTGATAGTAGCCCCAAGTCTCCATTCGTGCATAGGGGTGGTTGCGTCTCGATAGCTATAAGGGTACGGGAGATATGAGGCTGAAAGTGGTTGAAAGTGGTTTTCTATTTCGAATGTTTTGTTCGAATTAAATTCGAACATAAAATTCAAATATTGGTTCGATTACAGAACGATTGTAAACGTTCCAGAAACGTTGAAAATAGTTCGTTTGACTGGATGTAAAAATTCTCTAATTAGTTTGGAAACGGGGGACCTAATTCTTGCATTCTGTGAAAACGGGTAATATTAGCTATAATGTAATTATCTTAATCTTCACTATCGTTACTTTTTGCCCAGCGAAGCGGGTACTTGCAGCTAGATTCTAGATTACTTAGAAAAACAGTCTTCTAAATATATAAAATTGCTTGTCCTGACTGACTGACTGAATGACTCACTCATTCACTCACTGATTCATCATCGCCCAGAGCAGACCGCTTAACCTAAATAGGTGAAATTTGGTAGAAAGTTAGGGTACGTCATGGAAACGCTCACTAAGAAGGGAGTTTTCGAAATTCCACTCGGGGGGAGAGCATTAAGTCTTAACCGGAACAACGGCTTTTACTGCACTATTTTAGATGCGATATTTTGTTTTTATCTGCGTTTTAGTAGGGTTTACCATGGCAATGCACACTAAGAACGGATTTTTCAAAATTCCTCCGCGGAGGGGAAAGGGGAGGACTAAGGCTTAACCGAAACAACGGCTTCTACTGCACTATTTTAGATGCGATTTTTTGTTTTTATCTGCGTTATAATAGGGTATGCCATGGCATTGCACACTAAGAAGGGATTTTTCGAAATTCCCCCGCGGGGAGAGAGGGAGAGGATTTAGTCTTCATCGAGTACTTAGATATATTAATTTGATAACATTTCAGACATTGTTATAAATATTTTTATATATTNCATTGCACACTAAGAAGGGATTTTTCGAAATTCCCCCGCGGGGAGAGAGGGAGAGGATTTAGTCTTCATCGAGTACTTAGATATATTAATTTGATAACATTTCAGACATTGTTATAAATATTTTTATATATTTCGATTTTTAAAATGTTCGAACCATTTTAAATTCGAATTTGTTATTGCATATTGATTCGATTATAGAACGATTGTAAACGTTCCGGAAAATTGATCAAATTGAAAATAGTTCGTTTGATTCTCGGCAATTCTCATCATTCTCGGCGGTAGGTGTTATATAACAATTACTATGGTTGTTGAAATACTGAATATAAATGGGGTTTGCTTGCAAAATCCGGGTAACAGCTAGTCATACAATAAAACTCCTTTGCATGAACATCCACTGTAAAAATATGCAGCAGTTTGTTTCCATCGACTACATATACCACCAAATACAAAGACTAACGCTTGACTTGCATATCCTGACAGTGTTACTTAATCTAAATATCTATCACCCTGTTAATCATACTGAACACCCTGTGCAATGGCCGTATTATCTAATGATAAGCAGCAGAATTTTTTATGGGTATTCATTTTATGTGACTTTATTTTTAAATATGAGAACACATTGCGAAGTATTCCACTTTCAAAATTAATGACATGCAGTCGTCTTCGTAATTGCTGTAAAAAAAAAGAAACAAGCCTTTTTCAATAAACATTTCATAGCCTGATCTTCCACTAGAAAATCCTAACTGTATAGTATGTTAATTGTATTATTTTGTCATTTTATTTCACGTATTGACACATTTCCAAGGGCTGTTATTTGATCAGGATTGAAAATTATTTTCATGTTTATACTGTTTGTGTTGACTCTATAGTTTAGTTTTCTTATCTTTTCATAGAGATCCTTCTTAATTTTCTGCACTGTTTTAAATCTATGTAATGCATTATGCAATTCAGATTACAGTTTATTAATTTGTTTTGATTTCGGTGAGAGTGGCTGGCTAACGAGATTGCTGCAGTCCCGAAATACTNCTCTTTTAAAATTAATTCAATGTTCTTTACAGAATCCGAAAGTAATGATATTTACAGAATCAAAAAAACAAATAATTAGCACTTGGTTTTTTGATATATTTAAAATTTTACAACAGAAGTTAAAATTTAGGTAAGTTTGTAATTTGTGGAATAAATAAAACTAAATTATAAAACAATATACTGTAAATATATTAATGAATATATATTTATATTAACTTTATATTTTATTAAATATTTCATATTTTAACAAAAATGGAATATCTGTAGATACGAAGTAGTGCATCCAATACCTTTATCACTTGGCAAAAAAGAAGAAAATGGCTCTTATTCTGGAATGATTGGCCAAATTGTGAATAAGGTAATTTTTTCTTTGTAGCGTTTTTGGATTTCAAACCAAATATCGTTTCTTAGAATGTAATTTCACGAGATTCAAGATGAAATTAATATCTAAGATAATAGTTAATTGTAAATGATTTAAATTTATGAAATTATAAAATAATTAGCTTTCGTCACTTCGTTGACAAAGTTTTATAAAAATTTTAATTGCTTAAAAAAAAACGCTTTCATTGGTTGTGTTATTCGATATGCTCTAGGGCCATCCATTACATACATTATTACAATTAATTTACAATCACACATGATTAAATTTTACATTTAGTTATGTTTATCAAGTTTTTCGTAATATGGAAAATGTGGGGGTAAAATTGAGTCTACCCTAAAACATGATTATAGTGCAATATCATCGGATTAAAAAGGGGTGTTCTGGATAGACAAATGCAAATAGGAACACTAACAACTCAATTTTTACTAAAGAATGAAGCAAAGAACGAAATTTTTGCAAATTCCTAGAAGATAAGAAGTAAGATGCAAACAAATGTTGCCGAACATGATCGTATTACTAAAGTGCTTAATTATAAATCAATCAATCAATCAATTATTTTATTAATGCATAAAGATGCATGTCCAGCACCGCTAGGCATAGCTGGACATGGATTACAGAAAAATATATTGCAAATAAACAATTTCACATAAATATGTAAACGCGGACAATATATAAACTTTGATGTGGATACAGTAAGCAATGGGCAATTAGTGTATACAATTCAATACGGTACATGGAATTTGCAAAGGAATAAAACGTGACAGTATAGCCATAGAATAGGCAAATACAGTTATAGAAGGATTAAGCATATATGAAGTCACAATTAATTGTTGATACTTCAGCAACAAAACATATACAAATATA
>NW_019392576.1:0-1598 GCF_000671375.1 Centruroides sculpturatus
TCCACACAGGCAAGTGCTAAGTGCTACCTGTCGCAGTAAAAGCGTAATGGCACATCTATTTCGCGCTATATCATTGTCGCTATATATCATCTAATAATATATATATATTAAAATATATTCTGTTTTTGTAAGAATTATATTTAGTTAATTATTTTGTTAAATTTTTTGCCAATCAGTAGTGCTACATGTAACTTAGAAAATTAAATATAAATAAAAATTAATTTATTTATAGAAATGCAATCGATACGACTGGGGTGGGATGTATGACATGATCTAGTTAGAAGTGTTTGAACGTAACTGTAGAGTTTCATAGCAATTGGTCGAACGACCTAGGGGTGTATAGAGAACAAACAAACAAACATCCTCATTTATATATATAAATTATTTTGTTTACTTTTTTGTCAATCAGTAGTGCTACATGTAACTCAGAAAATCAAATGTAAATAAAAATTAATTTATTTATAGAAATGCAATCAATATTTTGAGGTGGAATGTATGACATGATCTAAGTTAGAAATATTTGAATATAACTTCCGAGTTTTGTAGCAATTGGTCGAACAGCCTAGGAGTGTATGGCAAACAAACAAAGAAACATCCTCATTTATATATATATATATAGGCCTGCATATGTATNTATATAGTAGGCCTATAGGCATACTTTGTATATATATATATATATATATATATTTAAAATTATATATCTTTTTTGTAAGAATTATATTTAGTTAATTATTTTGTTAACTTTTTTGCCAATACATGCACTACATGTAACTCAGAAAATCAAATGTAAATAAAAATTAATTGATTTATAGAAATGCAATTGATATTTTGGGGTGGGATGTATGACATGGTCTAAGAAGTATTTAAATGCAAACTCAGAGTTTCATAGCAATTGGTCAAACTGCCTAAGAGTGTATAGCAAACAAACAAACAAACACCCTCATTTATATACAGATTATGCTTCTAAGATTAGTCATAAAATCCCATATTTTAAATTTTAATGTTAGGACAAAGCAACTATTATTTTACATATAAAGAAAAGCAATGCACTTGCAAAAGCAATTCATTGAAATGTTCAATTTTTAGTTAGTGCATTAACTGATACTTTGAGAATAATACAAATGAACACTCATTATTTTTCAGTTTGTGTGTAATATTTTAAGAAAGTATCAATAATAAATGTACCAATGAAAATTTGATTATTATTTTATTCACATCCAAAATATCAAGCTTTTACCTTCAACTTGATATTTCAAGCTTCTTCCATCACATTTTTAAAATAACTATTTTTTTCTATTACAGTAGAGCGTCGATTTTCCGAAAGTCAATCATCCGAAAGAATTCCAGTCGACAAATTTAAATTTTCGCCAGTGCTGTGGCGCTTCAATCTTTGGCTATGTCTTGGGCTACTCAAATATTTTACGTTTTTGATACTAAATTAACATCTGAAGTATAATTTTTTATTGTTTTTATATTTTTCAATATATTCATTTTGTCTGTACAAAATAAAAAAATACTTTTTAACGATACAATAGTTTTTGTTAGGCTTAACATCGACGAAAATTCAACGCGAAGCGACACGCAACGGATAAAAATTT
>NW_019392576.1:3211-3836 GCF_000671375.1 Centruroides sculpturatus
TAAGTAACAATGGAAGTGTTAAGTAACAATGGAAGTTTTAAGTAACAATGGAATTGTTAAGAGCGACGTGCAAGACACAGATGCAGTTTTTTCATTTTTGCGGAAAATTGAACATATTTTTAGACCCATCTAAAAATTCTCTAATTAGTCTGGAAACAAGGGGACCCAATTCTTGCATTCTGTGAAATCGAACATATTTTTAGACCCATCTAAAAATTCTCTAATTAGTCTGGAAACAAGGGGACCCAATTCTTGCATTCTGTGAAAACGGGTAAGGTTGACTGTAACGTAATAATCTTTATCTTAGTTATCGTTACATTTGCCTGAGCAATGCCGGGCCCACCTGCTAGTCAAGAATAATTTTAATTGTTAATGTACTCAAAAATAAATAAATAAAATCAATTTAATAAAAATCATACTTAAATATGAGCTAAGATTATTTTAACTTCATGAACATTTTCAAACTTCTTAGCTCATTGTTAGCCATATAACAGTGAATTAAACTTACTGAACACTTAATTAAACATTTATTTTTACTTATTTATATAGCTATCAAATTAGTTAGTTCAAAAACATTTTGAAATGTAATAAAAATTTTGGACCCTATGTTGTAAATTGCAATTTT
>NW_019392577.1:0-15670 GCF_000671375.1 Centruroides sculpturatus
GTAATTATGATATTTCAAATAATTTTGATAACTAGAAGTCCAGTATATTTATAAATAAAACAAAATCATCTCTACAGGTTATTTTTTAATTTTGATACTTACCCTTGTTTTCACTACCAAGAATACTAACATCAAAATCCAGGAAAAAATGTTTATCTTCTTTTCCAAATATATCAGAGCTTTTGTGTTCTTCAGTAATATGAGTTTTAGTTAATAGTATTAATTCAGTAACTTCTGCAATTAGATCACTATTCTGAAATTAAAGATAAGTAATTTTAATTTGAAAATGTTAAATATTATTAATTAATTAACACATAAAGTTATGTTAAAATAATAAAATGTAACACATTATATAATAAAATCTGTACTTAAACTTTTTTACTCTTCTAAATAAAAACCCCAGCCTTTCTGAGAGTCAAAAGTACAGTAGAACCTCGATTATCCGGACCTCTATTATCCAGATTTTCGATTATCCGGATTGTTCAAAATAAACAAAAATTTTACGAATTTGCTGATTTGCACTTGGCGAATTACGACACTGTTTATGTACGTGATGGAATGCATAACTTTTTTTTGTTTCAACAACGTCTCACCCAGTGGTGGTAAACTTTTAAATATATTTTACGTCGTAATAAAAATATAACTTGACATACGTATTTATAAATAATTTATACTCAAATTACATCATTTCTATAACCAAAGGCGGTGTAAGGCATGGGCAACGTGGGCCACCACCTACGCCTCGCGGTCCAAAGGGCCTCACACCTGTTTATGCATTATTTAAAAGCCGCAAACGCGACAAAAACATTTTACTCATCATAAAATGATAAATAATTCGTCAAATTTTTATTCATAAAAATACAGTTTCAACTGCTTTTTATTTTATAAAATCCGTATTCTTGAGCCANTACTTTAATTTGTCTTTTAATGATAATACAACACGTTTTCTTTTCGATGACATATCGGTAATATTAAAAATAAATACTGTATTTAAATCGTGATCAAATTTTCAAGAAACAAACGTTCGTATTGAATTTGGACTACTACTGACCAGTGCTAACAGATTACCTATTGTTTAAAAGGTGGCGCAAGAAGACGGATTTTATAAAATAAAAAGCAGTTGAAACTGCATTTTAGGAGGTGGCCCAAGTTGCCCATACGCCGCCCTTGGTCATAGAAATGATGTAATTTGGATATAAATTATTTATAAATACGTATGTCAAATTATATTTTTATTACGACGCAAAATATATTTAAGAGTTTACGACCACTGTGCAGGGTGAGATGAAACGAAAAAAAGTTATGCATTCCATCACGTTCATAAACAGTATCGTAATTCGTCAAGTGCAAATTAGCAACTTCATATAATTTTTGTTTATTTTGAACAATCCGGATAATCGAAAATCCGGATAATAGAGGTCCGGATAATCGAGGTTCTACTGTATATTGTACTCTTATTTGTACGCATTATACTTAATTAACAATTGTCTGTATAAACTGTGTTCCAGTCAGGCTTACATCTATGGTTCCAAGAGAAATTTGAATACAGTAGAATTCCTATTATCTGAGGTAACGTGGAACGATGCTACTTTGGGTAACCAAAACCTCTGATAAAACGGGCCGCCCCGGCCATTTCGAATATAAAACATTTACAGATAAATCACTTTTGTGTGTCTTTTCATATCTTAGTAAATTTAATCATAAAAAGGAACATTTTGTATATCATTCATTATATACCTAATACATACCAGGCATCGTTGTAAGGTTTTTTTCCTACTGCACAAACGTCAATCCTTGGGGAACAAAAGCCTAGATTATACATTTTGTTGAAAATATCGATGTGAAACTTTTAAATTACTAGTACTGTCGTACTGTCTGTGATTGTATTGTAAAATTTTCCATATTTTCTTTACACTTAAATATGGCCTACGTGGGTGACGTAGATGACTGTATAATAAAGTAGACTTATCTACGTGAGACTTTTGAATCATCTCATTTGAAAAATCAAAATTATAACCTTTTACTTTTCTGGCTGTTATGTATACGTAACAAGGGAAAGTACTGGAATTGTGTCAACTTTGACCTTCAGTGTTTTTTTCCATATCTCAATGTTTCGGAATCTCCTAAACCCAAAC
Source organism: Centruroides sculpturatus (assembly GCF_000671375.1). Lineage (NCBI taxonomy): Eukaryota > Metazoa > Arthropoda > Arachnida > Scorpiones > Buthidae > Centruroides > Centruroides sculpturatus. Next base: position 2,136 of record NW_019392577.1, read on the forward strand.
AAGTCAAAATTATGGGAAAAATATTGTGCGCGCAACTGAATGAGATAAAAATTGAAATTCAAAAAGCACTATATAGCACAATGCTTACATTTTTGATTTCGATGATTAATTAATGTTAACTCATTTTCAAAATGGTGGCGTTCGCTTCAGAACAACCTGTTTATTGTAAAGAATTATCATCAAAATTCTAAATCGGCACTGCACTACACCGGGATAGAATAATCAAAAAACAACGTACAATGAACCTGTTTCCGGTGTGCTTCTCTGTAAACGAAGTATTACTAGCGCTTTCGAACTTTAAGTTCTTCCTCAGGTAACACACCACACCGGAAACAGGTTCATTCCTTCATGTTCATGTAATGTGTAAACAAATTACAATTGTTAATAATTTATAATGGAAGAAATTAATTTAATTTTTGTAATAAATACCTGTAACAAGGCTTGAAACATTTCATATAATTCCCACGTCGTCTCCATGTTTTAATAGTAAATTATAAAGTTCTTAAATATACAAACACGTTAAAGTGCTATATTCTTTCTTCTCAACTCAACCACTCCCATGTGACTGAACCGTCTCTCACCATCTTTATTGATATAATTGGCGACATCTGTCGGATGATGACTTAATGAATAAATGTTTATTTATTTCTTTAATTTAAAAAAATAATAATAATAATAATTATCGCAAAATAAAAAGGCGATAAATTATAATTAATGTTATTTTATAAAGTTTTAAATATTATTTAAAGTATTAATATAACGTTAATTTGTTTTAAGTGGTACGAAAATTTTTTAAAATTTATTAATCAATGTTGTAAGAATGCGGGCGCCATGTTTTATGTTTGCTTAAATGTAAAAAATGGCAGATAAATAAATTTAATTTAAAAGAAAAAAAAAATAAAACTGTACGTGATATCCGATTGTTTTTGAAATTCTTCTTCTTACACAATTTCGTACGTGATTTACTGCTTCGAGTTATCGCATTCCGCTTTATCAGTGCGATAAGTTATCGGCATTCGAAACGAGTTTACTGAGAAAAAAAACTGTTTATAATTGCGAAAATACTTTTAATTTTTGATTAAAATAATTATAATCTTAAACTATATATCGTATTTTGAAGTGTAAATTTTATTTTCCCGGCCGCATAACAGGGAAAGTATGGCGGTCAAGAAATGATGCCGCCGCTAAGATTTTTACATTTTTGGACTCGGGGTGCTTTCAAACGTCGAGAAATGAAGAAATTTATTATTTTTTAAAAAATAAAACTCGTTTTTATCCTCAAAATTAAGTCTTTTGCCATTTTATAATAATAACTTAAAAGTTTTTTTAAAAAAAAATATCGCGTAACAGATGGCGTTATACACAATTTTAAACTTTTTGACGGGAAAGTCACGCAACTCATTGCTGAATTTTTTTCGATGGAAATTGGATTGGTGACATAATAAAGCAACACAACATATAGGCGTTTTAGATTGTACCTTAACCCGTTACGTTAAAAACGAGCGAGGAAACGGGGATATTCCCCCGAAGAAAAATGTCTGAAGTCAACACTATACAAGGGGTTCCGTAATTCAAATTTGCCCGAACCATGATTATGAATTGGAAAAAAAAAAAAGCCATAGTTTATATGTGAAACTGAGTTTATAGGTTGCCAATCCCACACTCTCGGGGCCAAAATAGTACAAAATTTCCGGTGTGCCGTCTCTGTCGTTGGTCCTACAATTGTACTAAAGCTTTGTTTAAATTGTATTGTTGTTTCTACGATCGTCCAACAACGCGAAGTACGTTTTGCACTCCCTCCAGGGGTGCAACTGAACGTCAGCCACTGCTTCCACTAATAGTCTCTTCCGACCTAAGAGAAAATCAAATAAGAGAAGAAAGATCGGCCCAAGCGAAATTTTGCTAGAAATTCTTCTTCTATTATAAATATAAATGAACCAAAAGGCTCTTTTCAGAGCCAGTTTATCATCTAAAGAGGAGTCAGATCGTAATAAATACTAGTCAACAGTAGTATTACTAGTAATTGATATTCATGTACAGTAGAACCTCGATTATCCGGACTAATTGGGGATGAAGGTAGTCCGGATAAGGAAAAATCCGGATAATCGAAACAAATATTTTAATTTGTCTTTTAATGATAATACAACACGTTTTCTTTTCGATGACATATCGGTAATATTAAAAGTAAATACTGTATTTAAATCGTGATCAAATTTTCAAGAAACAAANAAAAAAAAAAAAAAAAAAAAAAAAAAAAAAAAAAAAAAAAAAAAAAAAAAAAAAAAAAAAAAAAAAAAAAAAAAAAAAAAAAAAAAAAAAAAAAAAAAAAAAAAAAAAAAAAAAAAAAAAAAAAAAAAAAAAAAAAAAAAAAAAAAAAAAAAAAAAAAAAAAAAAAAAAAAAAAAAAAAAAAAAAAAAAAAAAAAAAAAAAAAAAAAAAAAAAAAAAAAAAAAAAAAAAAAAAAAAAAAAAAAAAAAAAAAAAAAAAAAAAAAAAAAAAAAAAAAAAAAAAAAAAAAAAAAAAAAAAAAAAAAAAAAAAAAAAAAAAAAAAAAAAAAAAAAAAAAAAAAAAAAAAAAAAAAAAAAAAAAAAAAAAAAAAAAAAAAAAAAAAAAAAAAAAAAAAAAAAAAAAAAAAAAAAAAAAAAAAAAAAAAAAAAAAAAAAAAAAAAAAAAAAAAAAAAAAAAAAAAAAAAAAAAAAAAAAAAAAAAAAAAAAAAAAAAAAAAAAAAAAAAAAAAAAAAAAAAAAAAAAAAAAAAAAAAAAAAAAAAAAAAAAAAAAAAAAAAAAAAAAAAAAAAAAAAAAAAAAAAAAAAAAAAAAAAAAAAAAAAAAAAAAAAAAAAAAAAAAAAAAAAAAAAAAAAAAAAAAAAAAAAAAAAAAAAAAAAAAAAAAAAAAAAAAAAAAAAAAAAAAAAAAAAAAAAAAAAAAAAAAAAAAAAAAAAAAAAAAAAAAAAAAAAAAAAAAAAAAAAAAAAAAAAAAAAAAAAAAAAAAAAAAAAAAAAAAAAAAAAAAAAAAAAAAAAAAAAAAAAAAAAAAAAAAAAAAAAAAAAAAAAAAAAAAAAAAAAAAAAAAAAAAAAAAAAAAAAAAAAAAAAAAAAAAAAAAAAAAAAAAAAAAAAAAAAAAAAAAAAAAAAAAAAAAAAAAAAAAAAAAAAAAAAAAAAAAAAAAAAAAAAAAAAAAAAAAAAAAAAAAAAAAAAAAAAAAAAAAAAAAAAAAAAAAAAAAAAAAAAAAAAAAAAAAAAAAAAAAAAAAAAAAAAAAAAAAAAAAAAAAAAAAAAAAAAAAAAAAAAAAAAAAAAAAAAAAAAAAAAAAAAAAAAAAAAAAAAAAAAAAAAAAAAAAAAAAAAAAAAAAAAAAAAAAAAAAAAAAAAAAAAAAAAAAAAAAAAAAAAAAAAAAAAAAAAAAAAAAAAAAAAAAAAAAAAAAAAAAAAAAAAAAAAAAAAAAAAAAAAAAAAAAAAAAAAAAAAAAAAAAAAAAAAAAAAAAAAAAAAAAAAAAAAAAAAAAAAAAAAAAAAAAAAAAAAAAAAAAAAAAAAAAAAAAAAAAAAAAAAAAAAAAAAAAAAAAAAAAAAAAAAAAAAAAAAAAAAAAAAAAAAAAAAAAAAAAAAAAAAAAAAAAAAAAAAAAAAAAAAAAAAAAAAAAAAAAAAAAAAAAAAAAAAAAAAAAAAAAAAAAAAAAAAAAAAAAAAAAAAAAAAAAAAAAAAAAAAAAAAAAAAAAAAAAAAAAAAAAAAAAAAAAAAAAAAAAAAAAAAAAAAAAAAAAAAAAAAAAAAAAAAAAAAAAAAAAAAAAAAAAAAAAAAAAAAAAAAAAAAAAAAAAAAAAAAAAAAAAAAAAAAAAAAAAAAAAAAAAAAAAAAAAAAAAAAAAAAAAAAAAAAAAAAAAAAAAAAAAAAAAAAAAAAAAAAAAAAAAAAAAAAAAAAAAAAAAAAAAAAAAAAAAAAAAAAAAAAAAAAAAAAAAAAAAAAAAAAAAAAAAAAAAAAAAAAAAAAAAAAAAAAAAAAAAAAAAAAAAAAAAAAAAAAAAAAAAAAAAAAAAAAAAAAAAAAAAAAAAAAAAAAAAAAAAAAAAAAAAAAAAAAAAAAAAAAAAAAAAAAAAAAAAAAAAAAAAAAAAAAAAAAAAAAAAAAAAAAAAAAAAAAAAAAAAAAAAAAAAAAAAAAAAAAAAAAAAAAAAAAAAAAAAAAAAAAAAAAAAAAAAAAAAAAAAAAAAAAAAAAAAAAAAAAAAAAAAAAAAAAAAAAAAAAAAAAAAAAAAAAAAAAAAAAAAAAAAAAAAAAAAAAAAAAAAAAAAAAAAAAAAAAAAAAAAAAAAAAAAAAAAAAAAAAAAAAAAAAAAAAAAAAAAAAAAAAAAAAAAAAAAAAAAAAAAAAAAAAAAAAAAAAAAAAAAAAAAAAAAAAAAAAAAAAAAAAAAAAAAAAAAAAAAAAAAAAAAAAAAAAAAAAAAAAAAAAAAAAAAAAAAAAAAAAAAAAAAAAAAAAAAAAAAAAAAAAAAAAAAAAAAAAAAAAAAAAAAAAAAAAAAAAAAAAAAAAAAAAAAAAAAAAAAAAAAAAAAAAAAAAAAAAAAAAAAAAAAAAAAAAAAAAAAAAAAAAAAAAAAAAAAAAAAAAAAAAAAAAAAAAAAAAAAAAAAAAAAAAAAAAAAAAAAAAAAAAAAAAAAAAAAAAAAAAAAAAAAAAAAAAAAAAAAAAAAAAAAAAAAAAAAAAAAAAAAAAAAAAAAAAAAAAAAAAAAAAAAAAAAAAAAAAAAAAAAAAAAAAAAAAAAAAAAAAAAAAAAAAAAAAAAAAAAAAAAAAAAAAAAAAAAAAAAAAAAAAAAAAAAAAAAAAAAAAAAAAAAAAAAAAAAAAAAAAAAAAAAAAAAAAAAAAAAAAAAAAAAAAAAAAAAAAAAAAAAAAAAAAAAAAAAAAAAAAAAAAAAAAAAAAAAAAAAAAAAAAAAAAAAAAAAAAAAAAAAAAAAAAAAAAAAAAAAAAAAAAAAAAAAAAAAAAAAAAAAAAAAAAAAAAAAAAAAAAAAAAAAAAAAAAAAAAAAAAAAAAAAAAAAAAAAAAAAAAAAAAAAAAAAAAAAAAAAAAAAAAAAAAAAAAAAAAAAAAAAAAAAAAAAAAAAAAAAAAAAAAAAAAAAAAAAAAAAAAAAAAAAAAAAAAAAAAAAAAAAAAAAAAAAAAAAAAAAAAAAAAAAAAAAAAAAAAAAAAAAAAAAAAAAAAAAAAAAAAAAAAAAAAAAAAAAAAAAAAAAAAAAAAAAAAAAAAAAAAAAAAAAAAAAAAAAAAAAAAAAAAAAAAAAAAAAAAAAAAAAAAAAAAAAAAAAAAAAAAAAAAAAAAAAAAAAAAAAAAAAAAAAAAAAAAAAAAAAAAAAAAAAAAAAAAAAAAAAAAAAAAAAAAAAAAAAAAAAAAAAAAAAAAAAAAAAAAAAAAAAAAAAAAAAAAAAAAAAAAAAAAAAAAAAAAAAAAAAAAAAAAAAAAAAAAAAAAAAAAAAAAAAAAAAAAAAAAAAAAAAAAAAAAAAAAAAAAAAAAAAAAAAAAAAAAAAAAAAAAAAAAAAAAAAAAAAAAAAAAAAAAAAAAAAAAAAAAAAAAAAAAAAAAAAAAAAAAAAAAAAAAAAAAAAAAAAAAAAAAAAAAAAAAAAAAAAAAAAAAAAAAAAAAAAAAAAAAAAAAAAAAAAAAAAAAAAAAAAAAAAAAAAAAAAAAAAAAAAAAAAAAAAAAAAAAAAAAAAAAAAAAAAAAAAAAAAAAAAAAAAAAAAAAAAAAAAAAAAAAAAAAAAAAAAAAAAAAAAAAAAAAAAAAAAAAAAAAAAAAAAAAAAAAAAAAAAAAAAAAAAAAAAAAAAAAAAAAAAAAAAAAAAAAAAAAAAAAAAAAAAAAAAAAAAAAAAAAAAAAAAAAAAAAAAAAAAAAAAAAAAAAAAAAAAAAAAAAAAAAAAAAAAAAAAAAAAAAAAAAAAAAAAAAAAAAAAAAAAAAAAAAAAAAAAAAAAAAAAAAAAAAAAAAAAAAAAAAAAAAAAAAAAAAAAAAAAAAAAAAAAAAAAAAAAAAAAAAAAAAAAAAAAAAAAAAAAAAAAAAAAAAAAAAAAAAAAAAAAAAAAAAAAAAAAAAAAAAAAAAAAAAAAAAAAAAAAAAAAAAAAAAAAAAAAAAAAAAAAAAAAAAAAAAAAAAAAAAAAAAAAAAAAAAAAAAAAAAAAAAAAAAAAAAAAAAAAAAAAAAAAAAAAAAAAAAAAAAAAAAAAAAAAAAAAAAAAAAAAAAAAAAAAAAAAAAAAAAAAAAAAAAAAAAAAAAAAAAAAAAAAAAAAAAAAAAAAAAAAAAAAAAAAAAAAAAAAAAAAAAAAAAAAAAAAAAAAAAAAAAAAAAAAAAAAAAAAAAAAAAAAAAAAAAAAAAAAAAAAAAAAAAAAAAAAAAAAAAAAAAAAAAAAAAAAAAAAAAAAAAAAAAAAAAAAAAAAAAAAAAAAAAAAAAAAAAAAAAAAAAAAAAAAAAAAAAAAAAAAAAAAAAAAAAAAAAAAAAAAAAAAAAAAAAAAAAAAAAAAAAAAAAAAAAAAAAAAAAAAAAAAAAAAAAAAAAAAAAAAAAAAAAAAAAAAAAAAAAAAAAAAAAAAAAAAAAAAAAAAAAAAAAAAAAAAAAAAAAAAAAAAAAAAAAAAAAAAAAAAAAAAAAAAAAAAAAAAAAAAAAAAAAAAAAAAAAAAAAAAAAAAAAAAAAAAAAAAAAAAAAAAAAAAAAAAAAAAAAAAAAAAAAAAAAAAAAAAAAAAAAAAAAAAAAAAAAAAAAAAAAAAAAAAAAAAAAAAAAAAAAAAAAAAAAAAAAAAAAAAAAAAAAAAAAAAAAAAAAAAAAAAAAAAAAAAAAAAAAAAAAAAAAAAAAAAAAAAAAAAAAAAAAAAAAAAAAAAAAAAAAAAAAAAAAAAAAAAAAAAAAAAAAAAAAAAAAAAAAAAAAAAAAAAAAAAAAAAAAAAAAAAAAAAAAAAAAAAAAAAAAAAAAAAAAAAAAAAAAAAAAAAAAAAAAAAAAAAAAAAAAAAAAAAAAAAAAAAAAAAAAAAAAAAAAAAAAAAAAAAAAAAAAAAAAAAAAAAAAAAAAAAAAAAAAAAAAAAAAAAAAAAAAAAAAAAAAAAAAAAAAAAAAAAAAAAAAAAAAAAAAAAAAAAAAAAAAAAAAAAAAAAAAAAAAAAAAAAAAAAAAAAAAAAAAAAAAAAAAAAAAAAAAAAAAAAAAAAAAAAAAAAAAAAAAAAAAAAAAAAAAAAAAAAAAAAAAAAAAAAAAAAAAAAAAAAAAAAAAAAAAAAAAAAAAAAAAAAAAAAAAAAAAAAAAAAAAAAAAAAAAAAAAAAAAAAAAAAAAAAAAAAAAAAAAAAAAAAAAAAAAAAAAAAAAAAAAAAAAAAAAAAAAAAAAAAAAAAAAAAAAAAAAAAAAAAAAAAAAAAAAAAAAAAAAAAAAAAAAAAAAAAAAAAAAAAAAAAAAAAAAAAAAAAAAAAAAAAAAAAAAAAAAAAAAAAAAAAAAAAAAAAAAAAAAAAAAAAAAAAAAAAAAAAAAAAAAAAAAAAAAAAAAAAAAAAAAAAAAAAAAAAAAAAAAAAAAAAAAAAAAAAAAAAAAAAAAAAAAAAAAAAAAAAAAAAAAAAAAAAAAAAAAAAAAAAAAAAAAAAAAAAAAAAAAAAAAAAAAAAAAAAAAAAAAAAAAAAAAAAAAAAAAAAAAAAAAAAAAAAAAAAAAAAAAAAAAAAAAAAAAAAAAAAAAAAAAAAAAAAAAAAAAAAAAAAAAAAAAAAAAAAAAAAAAAAAAAAAAAAAAAAAAAAAAAAAAAAAAAAAAAAAAAAAAAAAAAAAAAAAAAAAAAAAAAAAAAAAAAAAAAAAAAAAAAAAAAAAAAAAAAAAAAAAAAAAAAAAAAAAAAAAAAAAAAAAAAAAAAAAAAAAAAAAAAAAAAAAAAAAAAAAAAAAAAAAAAAAAAAAAAAAAAAAAAAAAAAAAAAAAAAAAAAAAAAAAAAAAAAAAAAAAAAAAAAAAAAAAAAAAAAAAAAAAAAAAAAAAAAAAAAAAAAAAAAAAAAAAAAAAAAAAAAAAAAAAAAAAAAAAAAAAAAAAAAAAAAAAAAAAAAAAAAAAAAAAAAAAAAAAAAAAAAAAAAAAAAAAAAAAAAAAAAAAAAAAAAAAAAAAAAAAAAAAAAAAAAAAAAAAAAAAAAAAAAAAAAAAAAAAAAAAAAAAAAAAAAAAAAAAAAAAAAAAAAAAAAAAAAAAAAAAAAAAAAAAAAAAAAAAAAAAAAAAAAAAAAAAAAAAAAAAAAAAAAAAAAAAAAAAAAAAAAAAAAAAAAAAAAAAAAAAAAAAAAAAAAAAAAAAAAAAAAAAAAAAAAAAAAAAAAAAAAAAAAAAAAAAAAAAAAAAAAAAAAAAAAAAAAAAAAAAAAAAAAAAAAAAAAAAAAAAAAAAAAAAAAAAAAAAAAAAAAAAAAAAAAAAAAAAAAAAAAAAAAAAAAAAAAAAAAAAAAAAAAAAAAAAAAAAAAAAAAAAAAAAAAAAAAAAAAAAAAAAAAAAAAAAAAAAAAAAAAAAAAAAAAAAAAAAAAAAAAAAAAAAAAAAAAAAAAAAAAAAAAAAAAAAAAAAAAAAAAAAAAAAAAAAAAAAAAAAAAAAAAAAAAAAAAAAAAAAAAAAAAAAAAAAAAAAAAAAAAAAAAAAAAAAAAAAAAAAAAAAAAAAAAAAAAAAAAAAAAAAAAAAAAAAAAAAAAAAAAAAAAAAAAAAAAAAAAAAAAAAAAAAAAAAAAAAAAAAAAAAAAAAAAAAAAAAAAAAAAAAAAAAAAAAAAAAAAAAAAAAAAAAAAAAAAAAAAAAAAAAAAAAAAAAAAAAAAAAAAAAAAAAAAAAAAAAAAAAAAAAAAAAAAAAAAAAAAAAAAAAAAAAAAAAAAAAAAAAAAAAAAAAAAAAAAAAAAAAAAAAAAAAAAAAAAAAAAAAAAAAAAAAAAAAAAAAAAAAAAAAAAAAAAAAAAAAAAAAAAAAAAAAAAAAAAAAAAAAAAAAAAAAAAAAAAAAAAAAAAAAAAAAAAAAAAAAAAAAAAAAAAAAAAAAAAAAAAAAAAAAAAAAAAAAAAAAAAAAAAAAAAAAAAAAAAAAAAAAAAAAAAAAAAAAAAAAAAAAAAAAAAAAAAAAAAAAAAAAAAAAAAAAAAAAAAAAAAAAAAAAAAAAAAAAAAAAAAAAAAAAAAAAAAAAAAAAAAAAAAAAAAAAAAAAAAAAAAAAAAAAAAAAAAAAAAAAAAAAAAAAAAAAAAAAAAAAAAAAAAAAAAAAAAAAAAAAAAAAAAAAAAAAAAAAAAAAAAAAAAAAAAAAAAAAAAAAAAAAAAAAAAAAAAAAAAAAAAAAAAAAAAAAAAAAAAAAAAAAAAAAAAAAAAAAAAAAAAAAAAAAAAAAAAAAAAAAAAAAAAAAAAAAAAAAAAAAAAAAAAAAAAAAAAAAAAAAAAAAAAAAAAAAAAAAAAAAAAAAAAAAAAAAAAAAAAAAAAAAAAAAAAAAAAAAAAAAAAAAAAAAAAAAAAAAAAAAAAAAAAAAAAAAAAAAAAAAAAAAAAAAAAAAAAAAAAAAAAAAAAAAAAAAAAAAAAAAAAAAAAAAAAAAAAAAAAAAAAAAAAAAAAAAAAAAAAAAAAAAAAAAAAAAAAAAAAAAAAAAAAAAAAAAAAAAAAAAAAAAAAAAAAAAAAAAAAAAAAAAAAAAAAAAAAAAAAAAAAAAAAAAAAAAAAAAAAAAAAAAAAAAAAAAAAAAAAAAAAAAAAAAAAAAAAAAAAAAAAAAAAAAAAAAAAAAAAAAAAAAAAAAAAAAAAAAAAAAAAAAAAAAAAAAAAAAAAAAAAAAAAAAAAAAAAAAAAAAAAAAAAAAAAAAAAAAAAAAAAAAAAAAAAAAAAAAAAAAAAAAAAAAAAAAAAAAAAAAAAAAAAAAAAAAAAAAAAAAAAAAAAAAAAAAAAAAAAAAAAAAAAAAAAAAAAAAAAAAAAAAAAAAAAAAAAAAAAAAAAAAAAAAAAAAAAAAAAAAAAAAAAAAAAAAAAAAAAAAAAAAAAAAAAAAAAAAAAAAAAAAAAAAAAAAAAAAAAAAAAAAAAAAAAAAAAAAAAAAAAAAAAAAAAAAAAAAAAAAAAAAAAAAAAAAAAAAAAAAAAAAAAAAAAAAAAAAAAAAAAAAAAAAAAAAAAAAAAAAAAAAAAAAAAAAAAAAAAAAAAAAAAAAAAAAAAAAAAAAAAAAAAAAAAAAAAAAAAAAAAAAAAAAAAAAAAAAAAAAAAAAAAAAAAAAAAAAAAAAAAAAAAAAAAAAAAAAAAAAAAAAAAAAAAAAAAAAAAAAAAAAAAAAAAAAAAAAAAAAAAAAAAAAAAAAAAAAAAAAAAAAAAAAAAAAAAAAAAAAAAAAAAAAAAAAAAAAAAAAAAAAAAAAAAAAAAAAAAAAAAAAAAAAAAAAAAAAAAAAAAAAAAAAAAAAAAAAAAAAAAAAAAAAAAAAAAAAAAAAAAAAAAAAAAAAAAAAAAAAAAAAAAAAAAAAAAAACACACAGCCAAAACCACAACTCATCTATTCACTTCATTTGGTTCTGTTTATTCCCCCTCCTCTAATGCATCCAAAAACCTCTTTACCAGATATTGAGACTTTTACTGTAGACTATGAATGAAACACATAAGGACTTTTTCCATTGGAAAATGACAGATGGTAAATTGATCTTTTATTATTGACTAAAATCAATAATAAAAGATCAGTGACTCCTAAAACCAAGCTTTTTAGGCTTTATTAATTTATTACACACAAGCCTTGGCAAAGTATTTTTAAAAGAGCAGGATTTAAAAAAGCATTATTTTTCATAATAATATAGTTTATTAATTTAAAATATAGATTATATAATAACAAAAGACAACAGCCGTACATTAAGTGTTTAACTTGAGGAAGAAGGGGAAGGAGGTGAGAAAAAGGAAGGGGGAGGATGAGGAGATGGAAAGAAGAGAAAGGAAGGATCCCTCTGAGTGATGTATGTAAGGTTATACTCCCTCTAGGTATAATGTTCATGTGCAGTTTTAGGCTGCATATAATCTATATACCCATGGCCTCCATGGGTATATAGATTACATAGAGTATTAAAATACAGTAACTGGAGGAGCTGAATGGGTACAAAATTATGTTCAACTACTCAAACTGGGTATATATAAATAAGTACTACTCAGAACCCTTATTCAGAAAGTATAAAAATCTGTATGAAAGCAAATGTTTTTGTTTGTGTTGAACAGTCATCACAAAGGTCAGTTAGAGTTAGCCTGATGATAATCATTCAACACAGTTGAAAATGTTTGCTTTCATGTATTTTTTTAATATTTTCTTACTGGACATCAGTTATGTGAGTAATGTATATTTAAATAAATATGTTACAACTAAAACCCACAAATCAAATAAAGCTAGGATTAACCAGATAAACTAATTTTATTCATGTTTTCTGGTTAAAGCAAGTAACAATATTTTCTTTTTTAGCTTGATTCAAGTCATAAGCAGATATAGCTATTATCCAAAAATGGATGGATAAAGCAAAAACAAAACTGAAGATTTATGTTTTATCCAGGTAATGTAAAGTTTATCCTACTGTTGCATGGAAAGAACTGAATGTAGATGTTGTTGTTCCACAGGCAAGAGAATTTTGTTTTTTAGCTGTTACTTGCATTATGTGGAAAGAGGAAAATGTTGCCAGTTGACAATAGAAGAACAATTTTTTAAAATCTGATGATTTTTCATACCTGTGATTAACTTCTTAAAAGCACACTTGTAAACTCCAGGATTACATTATATTTATAAATATAGTTACACACAAATACATAAATTAGTGTCTTAAAAGTTCTTTCAAACAATAGTGGATGAATTATTATTGATTAATATTAACAACATTTATAATTTATCCAGTTATAAACATCCAAACTGATAATTATATATTGAAGCCAAATGACTACTGAATTATATTGAACATATAATTCAGCAATCATTTGGCTTTAATTAACCCAGTGTCATTTGTCTACTAGCGTTTTCTGTACTGTCTCTGACAACACGTTAATATATAATTGAAGAAAAAAGTTGCCAGAAATTTGAACTCTGCAAATAAATAAATAATCAAAACTAAACCTATTCAATCATTCAATTAAATCAAATGTTTTGTTCCATTAGATTTACAAAAGCCTTTTGAAGAAAAATAACATAAGAATATCACACATTACAAATTACATAATTCCCTTTGTTGAAAACACAATGGAGTATTAATTGAAGACACTAGACCATTCAATGAACACTCCATTATATTTTCAAAAAATTATACAAAGAGTATAGGCACAGTTCCAAATAATGATAAATAATTTCCATTAGAAGCAAGAACAAAGAATTAAAACATGAATTTTCCTTGTATACACAAACATTTTATATTTTTGTGATTTATGCATATAACCTATATTGTGAGACTACTAATAGATCTGCAACAAGTATAATGCAAATAAACCAAACAACTACCACATTTCATTGGACTACTTTTCAAAGGTTATATTTAATTAATTTCTAATCAGGCTTCAAGATGTTTGTATATGTATATGTATATACCATGCCCTGGGTTGAGCAATGGCCGATGAGTAGGAGTTTATAGGACGAGAACGCTAAAGGAATCCCCAGTCAGCACCATAAGTATCCGAGGATGGTTGTATCATAATTAAATTTGTCTGGAAGAGGAGATCGAACTGGAGACTTGGGTAACATAATTGGCAACGCATCTGCATGATAAGCAGAAGTTAAAAGTTTGAGTCCCACTCTGGGCTGATTCTTTTCTTCCAGAATATTCTAAATTATAATTATTAAATTTAATAAGAGATGCCACCTAACGCCTCCCTCTAGTAACAAATTATTTAGAAATTAAATATAATCACAGAAAAGGTGATGGTCAACTCTTCAGCCATTCTAATTGGCAAATATCTTGTATTAATATAATTGTACCTTGTATTTGTGCACAGATATTATTATTTCATCTTTATTATAATTTTTGTACAGGCCAAACTATAAATATTGTTAATTTTAAAAATTTGAATTTGTAATGTTGATCCATGTGATTCAAAAAAATTTTGTACAAACAATTATATTCAAATTGTCAGAACAACAAATGTTGTGGATCTGAAGATGGGATTGAAAATCCTGAAAAGCACTTAATCAGAATCAACGTATTGACTCCTAAACCTAAAAGTTTTCTTTCTAGTGATTATATCAACCTTTTACAGTTTTGAGTTGTAACTAATGTAGTTAATAGTAATGATAAACTTGCTACCGAATCAGAATGCATGCCATCACTTACTGATTCATATGAAATTAAATGTGTTATGTATTTATGTTACCATATGTGTAATAAAATTGATGTTACCCAATTCATTTTTGATAAATTGAATGAAATTGAACTAAAAGTTAATCATTTAGATATTGTTGGAAAGCATCAAATTATAATTACAAATTCCTTTAAATGAATAAAGAAATTTCTGTTTAATCATCAATAAAGTGAATTAGTTAATAAGGTGAACTTTTTGTTCAGAACAAAAGAGTTCACCTTATTAAGAATTTACTGTATATCTAAAATGCTAGAAATTCAATGCAA
>NW_019392578.1:0-1932 GCF_000671375.1 Centruroides sculpturatus
TGGAATTGAACGAAAATGAAAATTTGCTTGATAATTCAACTACGCTTGTTGGAGAACAATAAAAACACTACACCCAACAAGCCACCAATAAAACTAAACTGCCTAACCTATAACCAAAGTCTCCTTTTAATTTGTTTTTAAAAAAAAACTTGCCCCGCATGCCGAAGTTGCCCCGGTCTCCCCTAATTAACAATCGCAATTTAAAAAACTTTATTATGCGTTAATATCTTTTTTTTATTTAAACCAGGGCTTTTTCTTTTTACAAATTATCGTCGTCTTTTCAACCTTTTTGTTGATCTTGATCAGAAATATCAACATTTTCAGAATTTTAATTTTTATTATAAAATTTTTTATGGATGACGAAATAAAATATATTATTAATCTAAATTTTTTCTAGCAGGTCACGCTTGTTCGACGAGTACCTAGCAACTTTTTTCTAGAATTTGTGTTCGAATCCCGAATTGTTCGAGTACCGAGATACCTCCGTATTTCGTTCGTCATTTTACGAAGGAATGCTAACCTACAGTTAAAAAAATTTATTATCACTTACCTAAAAATGCTCAAATAAACTTTACTAAATACGAAGATTAATCTATAAAAAGAAAACACAGTAACAGTCTTAAGGACTAAAGTCGGAAATCAACGACAAGTACACCTTTTTGATAGGAAAGTTAGCGCAAGTTTTTTCTTCCTTGTTCTATCAGTTTTCATTAAACTAAACCCGACGAAAAGCACAAAATAACTTAAAGATTTCAATATTGTAAAATCCGTGGGCAAATTTAAGACGACACGCGTGCTTACTTGAAGAAAAAAAATATATCAAATAACAGAGTTTATACTTAAAAATTGTAAAATTTTGTACGGAGGATTTCCGAAACCGTGTTGTTGTACGAGGGATAACTGCAGTTAGAAATGAATATATTATTAATTACATAGAGAAAAGATAATATAAATAAACTTCATTTTATTTACATATTATAAATTGTTTTAGTTGATAATTCTGTTATATATAACGACTGGGAAAATAAAAAGAATTACTGAAATCAATTCTAGTTAAACTGTTTTACAATTGAATTTGTCTACTTTCTACTTTATTGCAATTGAGAGTTACATCATTTCTAAATTATATTTGCATTCTTCTCAAGGGAATTTCGAATGTTTGCATTAGTTTTATCATTTGGAAAATTGCCTTTCCCATTGTTCATTCACGAATTTTATCATCAGAGTATTGTCTTCTGTTTCATTTAATGAATTTAATTTTGTAACAATTTTTTTACACTCAATACAAATTTTATTAGAACAATAATATCTTAAATATGGAGGCTTTAGTTATAATGTAGGCAATTGCTACGACTCTAAACTATCAAATACAAATATATAGGGGAGACCGGGGCAAGATCGACATGTTAAGCTTTACTTAAATTTTGTGTAGTAAATACTGCTGTAAACTGAAAAAAAGCTTTGCATATTGTCTATTGGAATGTTGCCTTACTATAGAACTGGTTAAAATCAGTTTGGAAATAAAAATGATTAAAATAATTACAACTTTACACGAAGAGAGAAATTGCCGAAGTTGCCCCGGGTATAGGGGCAACTTCGGCAACTTCTTTCTTTTTGTAAAGTTGTAATTATTTTAATTATTTTTATTAAAGTTGCCCCTGGTATAGGGGCAACAGTAATGGGTCAAGATAGGCACGTATATAAAATTATGTTATTAACAATGTATAAGTTGGAATTCACTATTAAAACAAAGAAATACAAATCCAACACCCATTTAATATTATTACAACGAAATGCAAGTTCAAAGACATATATACATGAATAACAAATGCAAACATGTTTTCATTTATCATCTGTTTGATTTTTATCCTTTGCTTCTAATGTGGCTTTATGTTGCCGATCTTACCCCGCTAGTCATGATTTCGAAACATT
>NW_019392578.1:2393-3755 GCF_000671375.1 Centruroides sculpturatus
AATTCAATATAAATGGAAAAAAAATATTATATGGAATTGAACGAAAATGAAAATTTGCTTGATAATTCAACTACGCTTGTTGGAGAACAATAAAAACACTACACTCAACAAGCCACCAATAAAACTCAACTGCCTAACCTGTAACCAAAGTCTCCTTTTAATTTGTTTTTTAAAAAAAGCGCTTGACAAACTTGCCCCGCATGCCGAAGTTGCCCCGGTCTCCCCTATATACAGTCGACCCCCCTATAATGCGGTAGATACGTTCCGCTTTATAAGAATTTCGCGTTGTAGTGATCCAACGCGAAATTCTTGAGCCAATCACAGCTTGGCACATGTGAAGTTTACGGACTATGGTTGTTTGAAAGGTTTTCTTCCATAAAATTAATCGATTCCAGACTAATTTGACTCAACATTTCCAAAACACGTATAAGTTTTTGGGAATAATCCGTATAAACTATGTCATAAACAAAAAATTGTAGGATTACTTACCGAGTGTGCATCGTTCGAAGACACCATTGCTTAAGCTTGTTTTCGTCGTGGAGCAGCGCACCAAACACCGGGCACATTTTCTGATAATTTATTTTTCTGCGAAAAATTCGTTGAACTTTGGAGACATCAGTAATAAAATTATTTTTGTGACCGTTGAATAAGAAATGTTTCTTTCACAGGAAATGTATAAAATTACAGTACTGTACTAGATATACAGTACCTAATTTAGGCCTATATACTGTACAGACGATAGTAAACTCAACTTACCCGCCTAAACTCTCCGTAGCGTGTAAGTAGTTCGGCTGCTCGTCCACTATTGGTCCAGATTCGACCAATCCTGTCGCGACACGAGTCGGCGATGACGTTTTACCGCATTTTACGAGTCTCTTTTAGCGTCTTTATACGAATACGGTCGCAATTTTTTTGCCGCGATATACGAATCCGCATTATATGAATTCGCGTTATAGGGGTTTACTGTATATAAAAGTTTTTAGACATATTTTACTATTTTATTCAGTTTAATGTAATGTTCACTAAAGCATGCATTACTTTGGTGGAATTAGGTAATGTAAAACAAGGTCGCTGTGTCAAGAGGGAAAGCCTCCTGTCAGTATTTTTTATGGGAAATTGCACTCTTCAGGTGTCATAGAAGTGAAGAAAACCGAAAAAGTCCACGCAACCTGCCCGTTGGCAAGGCCCGAACCTACGACCAAAATCCAGTGTCAGTGATTTTATCCACTAGGCCATTGATGGGCCCATATTTCAAATATGCACGCTCTTTTATTTTTGACTATTTCTGTCCTGTATGCACTAAAATGACATTTTAATCATACTCATTGTGGGTTCGGCCAGGCTTACAAAGGGTTTTTTTTT
>NW_019392579.1:0-4711 GCF_000671375.1 Centruroides sculpturatus
GTCAAATTGTTAAATTGTTTCTTAGTAATATATTATATATTGGAAATCACATAAAATTGTAAATACTTTTGAATATTTTTATAATAATTTTTTTTAGACTTTTTTCCAGTAAATGCAGAACTTGCATAAGTTATGTATTTATGTAAGTTGGGAAGTTCCTTTATTTGTAATTTGACCTGTATTACATGAATATATCAGAATTTTTGTTGAAGTTTCTCAAACAAAGACATGTAATTCATAATAATTACATAATCCAAAAAGTTCATCTAATTAACAAGAATTATCATTCATAATAATAGTGCTGTGAATTTTAAATTTTATATGTTAATTATAATTGTTAATAATAAATATATGTTAATTATATGTTATGTTAATATTTAAGTTTTATATGTTAATTAAATCACTTTTTGTTTTTTAACTGGATTAAAATAAAAATTTTAATAGAACAAACATTTTTCAATAATTACATCACCATCATAATCAGATTTAAATAACAAATTATGTAGAATTAAATATAAGTTGAAAAGTCAACAAGTTATGTATTTATCATAATATAACAACTCTTTCAATGGGTAAAAGTATAATTTGAAATGGAAAATAATATTAAATTTAGTTTAAAGAACTGATTAGTTACATGGGAAGAAGATTAAGCCTACATATAGTAGTCAGTTCCCACAATATCAAATAATTTAGTCAGTTCCCACAATATCAAATAATTAACTATATAACTTTAATTTAATTTTTTAGAATAAAAATAAATAAAATTGAAAAGTTTGCTATTTCAAATAACAAATTTAACAGATGTATTGTAAAAACTTACATTATAAAAGAATTGACATGTATCAAAGTGTTGTAAGGAATGATTTAAAATTCCTCCATTGTTCATGTAACAGCCATATTACCTCAAACGTATTTCATATAATTAAATATTATTATTATTATTATTTTTGTGAATAAAAACAGTGGACTGGTAGTAAAAAAATCTGGAAAAATGAATAGTCATGTAGACCAGTGTTTTTCAACCTTCTTGAATATGCGATCTCTTTAAAAGTTAAAAAATTCTGGCGACCCCCACGGCCATATTAAAACTATGTCAGTGATTTTAAAAACTACGTATTTAATTTTCTTTTTGTTGAGATTTAAATATTGATCAAAAAACTAATTGTACTGTAAAATAAACAGGCACAGCCTTCTTACTGAAATTGTAGTTTTTTTATTGTAGTGTAGGACCTACAAACACTTATCTTTTTCTTTTACCCGCGACCCCCCATGTATGGCTTTGCGACCCCCTTGGGGGTTGCGACCCAGAGGTTGAAAAACACTGATCTATTCCATTCTTTATTTCCATCTCTTTTTCTTCCTCTCTCTCATGNACACACACACACACACACACACACACACACACACACACACACAAACACAATGCTGGTAGATACATTGTGTTTGCATAATATGTAGCTACTCCTCCCTCTGATCTCTAATTAGCTTCACATTGAGAGATTTTCTAAGAATAAAAAAAATAATAATAATAGTTATTGAGAACTTTTAAAATATATTTAATACAAGAAGGAACAGAGAACAAAATAAAATTGAACGAAAATTGTTGTTCCAATCTTGTGGCCCCCTTGAAGTCTAACATAAGGTTCAATGAGTGTTTTAAACATGCATATTTTTTGAGTCATTTTATTGGATTGCTTAAAAATGGACATCCTTGTGTATTCTTCTTAGTTATGTATATATATAATTGCAAATTGTCCTTTTAGTCTAGCAAAATGTAGTGAAAGTTTTTATCTTTTAAATCAATTTTACAATTACATTTTTCTTAGTTATTTTTTCTATCGCAATTCAGTTTTGAGTATATTGAAAATATTTCTTTTCTGTTAGAAAGTGGCAAGTGGTCTTGGGACCAGTTATAAATCTTACCATCTGCTTCTGTTTACATCACATTTCTTTTTTGTACACATTCTGTATTGATTTTGTAGGAAATTTGTTTGTCTGCCAAGTTTTTCAACTTTATTATCATTACCAGTAAAGTGGAATAAAAATGTAAAATAAATTGAACTTCTGAAAAAGAACTATTGAATTTGTTTAACTTTGTTCATCTGCTCAAAAGTAGTGATTTTATTTAAATATTAATTTAAGAATAGTCATAACTCTCATCACATCACATGCAAGAAATTGAGAGTTATAGCATCTAATTATTGTTAATTAATTCATTATAATTTTTAATTTTAAATTAGATAACAAATAAAAACATTAATAATTCTCTTATTTCAACATTTTGAAAGACCTTTATGTTGAATGAATATCCAAAAATAATATTCAGTAAATTGATGAAACAAAATAAAAAATGTACAACTAATTACAAAAAAAGACATTAAAAATAGTTATGTACTAATAGTTTAATATAAAGGCTTATTTGAAAAACTTAAATTAAAATTTTTTACTATTTTTTTTAACAATTATTCCAGTAGGAAAACAGATTAGATCAAAAAATTAAAACAAATTATAAAAAATAAAAACTAAATTATTAAATTAAAAATAAATTATAAAAAAAAAATTTAGTTTATTCTATTCCTTGTACATGCCAAACAAATTTCACAAATGAAACTGGAAGAACTTTACAAACAAGATGAAATAAACCAGGGCTGTGGAGTTTTGGTGTTTTAGCTGGAGTTGGATTCAGAGTCGTCAAAAAATCCGCCAACTTCGACTCCTTTTTTACTTCCAACTTGTTATGTATATAAAACGGAAAAGTATTGGAGTAGTGTGTAATTTTAATTAGTTGTATACATATAATTAAATAACTACATAATAATTTTAAAAATATAATAAAGAATAATTAATAGTAGGACAAAATGAAGATGTTTTAAAATAATGCAGAGCAGAAGGCAATATATTAAGACACAGCAAATAAATCAATTAGCGTAAAAAAACTGTCTGGTATTAAAATAGATGAAAATAAATACAATAATGAGTTTAAAAACAAGTATTTTACAAGAATACAAGCAAATAATTACAAGTATTTCTGATACAAATATTTCTGCAAATAATTACAAGTAGTTACTGATGATAAATATGCATCAGAAATACTGTATTATCATCAAAAGTACTTGTTTTTAAACTTGTTATTGTCTTTATTTTTGTTTGTTTTAACATCAAAAAAATTGGCTGTTTGTTTATTCCAAATGCAGAACAAATTAATAATAATAATAAAAAATTAATAGATAGATGAACTAATCATCCAACAGACTTGTGATATTCTATTGAGCATCAAAGATCAAATTTATTAGACTTATCAAAGTCTATTTGATAACAAGAATCTGATTTTTGTCTTGTGACAAGAATTTGATCACAAGAAGTCAAATACTAAATATTTGACAAGAATTTGATCACAAGAAGTCAAATACTAAATATTTGACAAGAATTTGATCACAAGAAGTCAAATACTAAATATTTGACTTCTTGTGATTTCAGATTTTTCTGACAATGTAGAAAATGTGTCAATTTAATTCTCAGAATGGCTGTATAGTATTGCCCATGACAGAATGATATTGAAATGACATGTGCATTTATGTTTGAACTAATACATGCATAAATTTCAATCTAATAGAGCTAGTTGTTAATTAGGCTAGCTATTGGAAAGGTAATGGTTATGTCATACTCTTTGATATAAAAATGGATGACTGAAATTTAGAATAACATATTAATATTAAATTTTGTGTGAATATCATCATATGTGCTACTAAAATGTTACAGTACGACCCAGAAATAAAATGCCAGAATGTGCAATGGAAATCCACAAGTTCACTGTGCCCTAAAAAGGTGCGCATGTCGCACTTATGGTTTAAGACCATGCTGGTGTGTTTCTTCGATCCAAGGTAATAGTCCACCAAGAATTTATTGAACAGGGACGAACAGTCAATCAACAATGCTATTTAGAAGTATTGCAGGAATTGAGATTCTGTTCAAAGAAAAATAGTCTAATTGTGGCTCGGCAAGTGGATCATTCATCACAAGTTGGTGCACTGTGAAACATTTTCTAGCCAAAATGTGATTATCCAATTAGATTATTTTGCCTATTCACCTGACTTAGCTCCTTGTGATTTCTGGCTATTTACAAAAGTAAAAGCTGCTCTGAAAGGACAAGATTTTCTAATATAACTGATATTCAACAGAATTTGAGACAGCTGCTCAACAGTATATTGGAAAATGAATTCTGGGCCTGCTTCCAGAAATGAGAATGCCATTTAAGTCAGTGTATAAATGCATGAGGAGAGTATTTTGAAGGTGACAGTAGCCTCTCGAATATAGTTCTGCATGTATATTTTTTAAAGGTGCATTTTGGAAATTAAATTGTTACACCTTGTACTTGATTTTTCCTTTCAAGGACACCACAAGAAGCCTGCTTCTACTCAAACATTTCTGTTTTGTGTGTTTGTGGTTTTTATATATACAGTAGACCCCCCTATAACGCTTAGATACGTTCCAAGCTAACCGAAAATTACGTTGTAGGAACGATTAAATACATGAGCCAATCGCAGCCCGATAGGTGGGAACTTTACGGACTAAGGCTGTTCGAAAGGTTTTCTTCTATAAAATTAACCGATTCTAGACTAATTCGACTCAACATTTCCAAAACACGTATAATTTTTTGGGAGTAATCCGTATAAACTATGCTATAAACAAAAAATTATAGGATTACTTACCG
>NW_019392579.1:6539-7825 GCF_000671375.1 Centruroides sculpturatus
TATACGTATTTTGGAAATGTTGAGTCGAATTAGTCTAGAATCGATTAATTTTATGAAAGAAAACCTTTCAAACAGCCGTAGTCCGTAAACTATGATTCCTACAAAATTGATTCATAAAGAACGGAACGTATCTACCGTCTTATAGGGGGATCTACTGTATTGTTAAAAAATCACATGTTGTTTTTAAAATACTTTGGAACAATTCACAAAAAATAAATAATTCTTAATGAAAAAAGTGGAGATTTTTTGAAAATCAAATTGCTCAAATAAAACGTAGCTTTATTCATAATGTCAATTTAATAAATTAATCAATATTTTTCAGGCTATGCACAGCCAGTTTCATAATGGTCAAGCATTATAAATAGTGACTTATTAATCACTTGGCCTGTAACATATATAATAAAAACGTACATAAAAGTTTATTTTTGCTAAAAAATAAAAGTGTTGAATTATTTGGTAATTGATTTGAAATAGGAAATTCTTCAACTATGATACTTGATCATCTCAAATAAAATTAAGCATAATTTAGAGGTAATAATAATGGAATGTTTGCCCCAGATTAATAAGATTAAATGTGTTTACTATTATTTAGTGCTAAGAAAATCCATCAGATGGCTGAAAAAATTGCATTACATATTCTGAAATTAATTATACATAGTGTGTACAACTTTTTCTGTGAAATAATTGGTTTCCACCATAAAATGTCTGAAATTTAGAGGAAACCAAATAATTGGATACAGTAGACCCCCTATAATGCGCAGATACGTTCCTCGTTATACGAATTTCGTGTTGTAGGAATCCTTAAATACATGAGCCAATCGCAGCCCGACACATGTGAAGTTTACAGACTACGGCTGTTTGAAAGGTTTTCTTCCATAAAATTAATCGATTCTAGACTAATTCGACTTAACATTTCCAAAATACGTATAATTTTTTGGGAATAATCCGTATAAACTATGCTATAAACAAAAAATTTTAGGATTACTTACCGAGCGTGCACCGTTCGACGTCGCCATTGCTTAAGCTTGTGTTCGTTGCGGAGCATTGCACCAAACGGCGGCCTCGATTTCTGATGTTATTTTTCTGCGAAAAATTCATTGAACTTTGGAGACATCATTAATGTAAATAATTTTTATGGCCGTTGAATAAGAAATGTTTCTTTCACAAGAAATGTATAAAATTAGTGCTGTATTAGACTTACAGTACCTAATTTACATACTGTACAGATGATAGTAAACTCAACTTACTCGCCTAAACTCTCCGTAGCGTGGCGCTGGATGGCGGAA
>NW_019392580.1:0-1870 GCF_000671375.1 Centruroides sculpturatus
TATTTTAAATGCGGAAAATTCAGAAACGTTGTGATGAGGGAGTTACACCAAGTCAACAGAATATTCGAAATGTCAAAAGTTCTGCATTTGTGTTAACACTTCAATAGAGAAAAAAACTCTCAGAGTATGCGAAGTGCTCTCTATGCTTACGCACCTCGGAACCGAAGGGTCGACATCGTATCGGCGATAATTAACTCGTCAGGTCTGATACCACTGTTTCTTTAAAGTCAAACAAAGAAACCTCAATAGACTTTAAGTTCGGTTTTTGCGCGAACTGTTGCATATGTAGGTGGTCAGATCCGGGATAGACAAGAATTGATAGAAAGAAGTGCACTCTACAACTCGATTACGAAAAATACTACCTGTTTATTGATTATATGAAATTATAAGCTTTAAGCGTGAGAAAAAGTTTACAAACGCTCCTGCATGGTATCACTCTTCTTATTTTCACACTTTATTTAAAAAAAAAAGACATTGTGCTTAATATATACTTGGGGTCACTGGCTATTGGTTGTTGGGTCTTTGTTCACTGATTATTGGCAGAGTATCGGCGGCGAAATGTTCCGGGACGTGTTCAGTAAAGTGTACAGAAAATGCTAAATGGCTGTCTGGAAAGTTAATATATGTCATGGTAGCATACGTATCTACAGTAATTACATTTATTAATGTATCGTGTCACACATGTTAGAAGAATAACCGCATAACAACATTATATTAATGCAATTAAGAACTGTCTTGTTTCCTAACTGAAAATAGTCTCATTTGATAAACGGAAAAATAACTCAAAAACGTTTCAATTAAATATTGCTTCCAACACGACATCGAATTCAATTATTTTTAATTTGTTCAGTTCCATTACGACATTCTATTTACTTTCTCATTTAAACTAGTCAAATAGAAATTTTCTTCATTGTAAATATAGCATTATCAAGTCAAATAGAATAAAAAGGCAGATAAATTACTCTAATTAGTGTTCCGAATTATTACAATGCTTAATTTCGGGGGTACAGTTCAGTGTCTAAAAATTGTAAATGGAATTCATGTTTGACTAATCATTACAACAGCCATAGAAATAATATTCATATGACAGATTTTTCTAACATACAATTAGATACCTCTTAAAAATTTGATTAAAATAAATTTCCTTTATCAATGAATAGGGTTTAATTGTATTTTATAATATAAATAATTCCTATAAAATAAAATAACCAAAAATTCCTGTTTTATTCTAACATCGATTTAATTCGGTCAAGGATAAATACACACAATGAACAAACAAATAGAAATGAATTGACATAAATTTATATATCAAATTTTCTTCTTAAATAATTTTATTGCTAATTATCTTTAAATGTGTAATTTAATAACCATACTCTACGATAAATATTTTTTTTATGTTTATACCCTAAAATCTGATTTAATAAAAAATTTTGAACGGAAACTTCATTAAATATAAAGCAAAATTAATTTTATAGATTATTTGTTGATTCAGTTGTTGATGCAACATGTACAATATGAAATGGGAAGCTTTGTGTTTTTTTACATGCGAAGTAAAATAAAGAAAAATTAAAATTATTAAAAACAATTAACTTACTAAAAATTTAATGTAATAAGCGAGTCATAAATTATGCATTAATCTAAAAGAAACTACGTAAAATATATCAGAAATGTTACAATTTTAATTTATTTTAAACTAGCTGCAAGGACCCGCTTCGCTGGGTTTTTATTTGTTCGTACATTTGTATGTAATATAGTTTTTATATATATATATATAAAAGACTGTTTTTCTAAGTAATCTAGAATCTAGCTGCAAGGACCCGCTTCGCTGGGCAAAAAGTAACGATAGTGAAGATTAAGATAATTACATTAT
>NW_019392580.1:2967-3814 GCF_000671375.1 Centruroides sculpturatus
GAAAAAAAATATTATATGGAATTGAACGAAAATGAAAATTTGCTTGATAATTCAACTACGCTTGTTGGAGAACAATAAAAACACTACACTCAACAAGCCAACAATAAAACTCAACTGCCTAACCTATAACCAAAGTCTCCTTTTAATTTGTCTTTTAAAAAAAGCGCTTGACAAACTTGCCCCGCATGCCGAAGTTGCCCCGATCTCCCCTATATGACTGACACATGTCTGATGTATAATTACTTGGTATATTCAAATGCAGAAAAGCGCATAAAAATGATCTCCCTAATATTTTTACGTTTGTTTGAGAAGACCGTGATAAGTCGAAATATAAAAAATAGTTGAGATTTTTTGTACGTATGAATTTTAAGTGTGTTTGTATTTTTCGGGCATAATTTGTTTCTCGAAATTTATGGCTGAATAACTGCTGTTCATTTTATCAAAAATTTAAGTAGAAGCAAAGCCTCGTGCATGTTATTGGAAAACATTGCATAAATTTTCAAGAAAATCAAACTATAGATTCGGATGGTGTGATTCAATATGTTCATATCTGTCATCCCAATACTAAGAATTATAATAAAAATGGTAGCAATAATTACAGGTGATAACAAATGTAGCGTGTCAGAAAATCCAGCAACAATGTTATTTTCATACCTACTTTAAATCTTTTATATCAAAATTCTATTGTTGAGACATATTGACAAATACCTTTTACATATAATTTATTAAATTATCTTTCACATTAATGAAGCGTGTCTCTTAATAATTCGTTTCGCTTTGAACATAATAATTGTTTTAAAGACGCTAAAATTATCGAGTATATATTTTTACTAAGTTGTGGTTAATT
>NW_019392581.1:0-758 GCF_000671375.1 Centruroides sculpturatus
TAGCGTAATAAGATAAACAAGATATTCCTTCCATATACCACCGGTAATATATTTTTTAAAAATTGTATGGATATTTTACGATTAATAAAGCATAGATTATTATAAACTGTTCTCAACGTAATAAACATTATTTTTATATAGCAAGTATGAAATTATAGAGACGATGTATCTCATTGCAAAGAGAAATAATTTCTTTTTGAATGAAAATAGTTTTATTCTGAAAAAATATATGAAAATAAATTGATGAGATCCTATAATAGAACCACTGAACATTGGTAGTTGGTTGTATGTTTCTTCTTGACCAACGGTTTGGTCACTTGGAGTTTCCCTGATTTTCTTCGCGTGTTTAAAACCTATATAGAAAACAGTTTGCCATAGAAAGTCTCGCGAGAGGCAATCAATTAAGTAGATCAACCATGTGTTGCGTTGCCTTGTCTATACTAATATTATAAAGAGGTAATGTTTGTATGTATGTATGTTAGTTTGTATGCAGCAAGTAATCTCCGAAACTACTCATCCGATTTCAAAAATTCTTTCACCAATATTTAGAATGGAACTTCAGGGTGGACATAGGCTATATATTATTCCGTTAAACATGGGGGATGGACAGTTCTTTACGGTAAGCCTTACGGAAAAGGTTACCGTAAAGAACTCTGCTTCTATTTATACCATTTTAGATGCAGTTTTTTCCGTTTTTGATTGCGTTTTAATAGAGTACGTCAACAGAATGTACACTAAGAAGGGATTTTTCGATATTC
>NW_019392581.1:1047-3728 GCF_000671375.1 Centruroides sculpturatus
TATATTATTCCGTTAAACATGGGGGATGGACAGTTCTTTACGGTAAGCCTTACGGAAAAGGTTACCGTAAAGAACTCTGCTTCTATTTATACCATTTTAGATGCAGTTTTTTCCATTTTTGATTGCGTTTTAATAGAGTACGTCAACAGAATGTACACTAAGAAGGGATTTTTCGATATTCCCCCCGCGGGGGAGAGAGACAGGATTAAGGCTTACTGTGAAAAACTTGGCTTCTAATTTACTATTTTAGATGCGGGTTTTTGCGTTTTTGATTGCGTTTTAATAGGGTACGTCAACAGAATGTACACTAAGAAAAAATTTTTCGAAAAATTTTCCCCCACTGGGGAAGTGTTATACATTTATAATAGATACATTTTGAGCCACAACAAGGCGTGGCGGGGTCTGCTAGTTACTAAAATAATTGTTTAACTTTACCCTTCTCTACTTTTTAATAGGGCAGAATAATTCTCAAAGAAAACGAAAATATAAAATTTGATGGATGATGATATCGATAAGTGTAGAGATTCATAATATGATTCTTTCAAACAAACAAGAGTGTAATTTCTCTACATTTAATATAGGACTAATACGTTATTGCTATTTTAATTAAACAAAAAAATTGTTTTATGTGGTTAACTTTAACAACGTAAACATTTTGTTACATATATAACATTGAACAAATGTTTGTGCTTAATTTAATTGTTTAAAAACTTTTAAAAGTATAGGTTTATTCATACCGTAATTAATCTTCATTAAATTATTATTTTAAAAATATGTATACAGAAATTAAAAGTTTGAAGTTCAGATAATTTACATAGAGCTGATTGGAGTAATATTTTTAGAAAGAAAGCAAAGAAAATTGGAAAATTTCTGATTTCTTTCAAAGTCAATTATCAAAATTTCAAATTTTCATAATTGAATCACAAGTTCAATTACATATGCTTATAAAACCATTGTAACAAGTGTAAAATTACTATAATAATATTACCAAATAAAATAGTTTTAAGTTTAGTTTATTAAAAATTAATATTTTTATAATTCACGATAAAAGAAAAGTCCGTTTGACGTGCAGAACAGCAATGTTTTTGATGCCCTTGGCTATCTACAACCATTAGATTTCGTTTGTCTATCATAATATTCATTAAAATCTGAAAAATACAAAAACTGCTAAAATTTAGGAGATTTTATCCGACCTCGGGCAGTATCGATATCTAAAAAATGGCCAAAATTTAGCAGATAAACGAAATAAAGAATAAAAATATAATTCATTTACAAGTATTCATTAAAAGTTGAAATACAACAGATTTATCAATTTATAAAGAAAAGGGAAATGAACATCTAAATATTAAATCACCATATACAGTAAGACCTCGCTTAACGCGAGGAATGCGTTCCTAGACAACGAAGCGCTAAGCGAAATGGTGTTAAACGAGGTCATTTTAACATAGAGTAAACAAGGATAGGGAAACACGCAACCAAAAATCAACAAATTTTACAGTAGAGCGTCGTTTATCCGAATCAATTGGGACTGGGGTTGTTCGGATAACTTATTTTTCGGATAACCGATTATGTACGAAAAAATATAACCTATCCCGTGTTGAAATTTTTCTCCGTTGCGTGTCGCTTCGCGTTGAATTTTCGTCGATGTTAAGCCTAACGTAAACTTTTTAAAATAAGAATCGTGGATATTGTATCGTTAAAAATGATTTCTTAATGTTTTACAAACGAAATATATACATTGAAAAATATAACAACAAATAAAAATTATACTTTAGGCCGACTGGAATTTTTTCGGATAACCGACATTTGGATAAACGACGCTCTACTGTACTTTAATTTTAAGTTATTTTTATATTAATTTGTATAATAATATATGTTAAATAACACAAACATACGCACACAGAAACGTAAAGTTCATTTTTTGTGACGAAGGTCCTGACTTTTCTGAAATTCTTCTTCTTTTGCAATAAAGTCGTGAAGTTTCATTTATCGGTTTTTTCTTTCCTTTGCATCAAATGTCGGTAGCGGAAGATCGCATCCAAAACGCCTCGTTTTGCTTTTGCACTTTTTTCAAAATCTGCATCATTCGCTACAATTTCGGTTATCTTACCAAACTTTTACTAAAAACATCTGTAGAGGAATTTTTTGGGTTCTTCGTTTTCAGAATCTCTACTGTATTTTCCAGTTCCACATGAATTCCATGTTTTGCCAGTTCTTAAAAGTCGTCGTAGGTAAGGCTCTCCACCAGAAACCTGCTGTAACTCCTCAATATCCTTCTCGTCTATATCTCCTAGTCCTGCGATTAGGTTGAGTTTGGTCAACCTATCGATACAGCGATAGGCTCTTCTCGTCAAGAATTCTTGGATACCTTCAGCCATAACTTTTCCCACACTTCGTTCGTGCATTCATCAGTTAATTCTTGCCAAGCGAAGTCGATATTTCCTATGGCATTCATGATGTTATATTTTTTCCAAAATTACAACAAACAAACATAGATTTAAAGAAAGCACACCTTTCTGCCACCTTTGTTGATTGGTTTGTGTTAATAAATAATCGTATTATAAACGAATCAATGAAATGCCGCGATAATTTAAATCAGAGTAAATTTTGAACTTTTTTTAGGCTTCGAGCAGACCGCTTTATAACGCTTTAGCAGCGTTAAGGGAGGTCTTACTGTATGT